>NW_006299705.1:14042098-14081139 GCF_000327345.1 Myotis davidii
TGGGCCTTCTCCTCGCTGGCAAGTGGACATCCCCCTAAGGGCTCCCCGGCTGCCAGAAGGATGTCTGACTGCCAGCTCTGGCCCGATTCCCTGGGGAGCGGGCCTAAGCTAGCAGGTGGACATCCCCCGAGGGGTCCCAGACCACCAGAAGGCACAGGCCAGGCTGAGGGACCCCCCTGAGTGTACAAATTTTTGTGCACCAGGCCTCTAGTATATATATAAGAATCCTAGTGATCATTATTCTTTGGTGCATGTATATGGTGAATAGGGGCTTTTGCATTTTACTTATATATGGTGAAAGCAAACATAATATAATTGTTAATTCCAGAGTAGAATGTAAGATAATCAAGTACTTACTATCCTAGAAGTCAAAGAAAATGTGGCAACTTTTATTGTCCTCATAATTTAGATTCTCAAGCTATTTTATTCTCTTTATCTGAGCTTATACTGAGGAAGGTGCTGAAAAATAAATGTATCTCTCTAAACTGTGAAACTGGTGTACAAGCATCTAGGCATTCCTTTTATAATCTTCTTATAATCCCACTGGTTTACAGACATAAATATCCCCTTCTCAGAAATTTGAATGAAGTCACTGAATTTTGTTAATCTATACTAATAAAAGGGTAATATGCTAATTAGACTGGACATCTTCCAGACATCCTTGTGGATGTCCTTCCAGACAAAACCACTGTGATGGGAGCTGAGGCAGAGGTGGTTAGGGGAGATCAGGCTGGAAGGGGAGAGCAGTTAGGGGTGATCAGGCCAGCAGGGGAGAGAAGTTAGGGGTGATCAAGCCTAAACTGGCACTCGGACATCCCACAAGGGGTCCCGGATTGAAGAGGGTACAGGCCGGGCTGAGGGACACCTCTACCCCTGTGCACTAATTTCATGCACTGGGGCTCTAGTATTTATATATTTCAATAAACATATCTGTTAAGAAATACATAAGTGAAGTAGGTGTTTTATTTGCATTGATTTGAAGGAGTATCAACTTTTAAGAGTCCTGTGACTTCTGAAAACTCAAATCTAAAAATAAAACCTTATCAGTATAATGAATACAATGGCCCAAGAGAATGACTTCTACAGTTAAGAGATAAACATGCCTTCCCTAAATGAGATTGGCATCACACATACTGATTGGACAAAAACAATTTCAAATGTTGATACAACTCTATATTTAAATCTATTGACTTTAAAATGTACAGCATGAATCAGAACAACTAGTGCTTTTTTCTTGCAGCAGGTAAGCCAGAAAGAAGCCTCTGCAGATGGGAAAATAATTCTGCCCTGGGTCATGTCCCATTCCCCTCACCCAAAGTTTTAAGTACTTAAAAAGTCTCTTGGATAAATAGTGGAAAAGGTTAGAAAGTCTTAACATAAAAATAATTTTTACAAAGCAACATTTTTATGTAGAGTCATGTCTCAAATGAGTATGTATTTGTGTTGAATATTTTTATGCTTTGCTGTTATGTTAGCAAGAGCCAGCATTTGGAAGTTGTAAAAAGAGTTCTAGGGAATTTCTCTGAAATGTGTAGCAAAGGAAAGAATGAAGGAAGGAAGGTCCTCCTACTGGCTGTCCTCATGGTCAGCACATATTAAAAATAGTCCTGTTAATGTAATTTTTTATATAACAAGAATTTGGATAAAGTCAAGAAATAACTTGTTTCAAGGTAGTAGTTACATGCAGTAAAAATATGTTCAATGACTTAATATTTTACTCAGGTGTTTATGCTAAATTTCCAAATGAGTGGAAAGGAAGGAACTTATTGTTAAATTGTATATTTTGAGGTGAAATATAACTATATTAAAATGCACAATTCTTAAGTATACAATTTCATGAGTCTTCAATCTCATATTTATCACAGCTAGTAAATTCCTGATTTCAGATATTGTCCTGGAACACAACTTACTATGTGTGTTGGCCTACCTGCCTTGTCCCATGGGAATTGGAGACATGGAAAACTGACACAAATCATTGATGCTGCTTCTTGTGCTATGAATAATAGTCATTTATCTGTGATCTAAGAGTTTCATGTCTTCTACAGGCAATAATTAAAGTGTGATAGAAATACTTGTTTACATGCAAGTTGGGTAAAATCTCAGACACTTCAAAGTTCTTGCTACTGCCACACTGGTGAGGCATCTGATGCTAAGACTAGCCTTTCAGTGAGCCTCATAAAATACAGGACCTCCAAAACCAGCTCATCTGTCATTTGAATATGACAGGTGAACTCAGGCAACACCACAATGAGCAGAACTGCCAGCCCTACCACTGCCCATCCAGAGATATTGAAAGGGTCCTTGGTTTAAAGTCACTAAGGTTGGGATACTTTGTCACATGGAAAGAGATAACTGGAGCAATTTGTTAAAAGCTCTCTCATTGCACCAACATAGCTCCCAAACAAAAAGTCACATGTCAATTATATACAAACATAATGCCACAAGTCTTAGACCTTGTTAGGTTCCTTTTAATACTTTTCAACTTTCATACATTTTGCTTTCTGTAGAGATGAAAATAGCTATCAGATTGTACCTTTAAAAAGGCAATCGAGTAAGTCAAGTTCCCTATAAGATAGGAAGGTGGGGAATGGAAAGAAGATGTGACGAGATGATCATGCCATCACCCACAAATATCTAAGACAAAAGGTGCTCTAGATGCAGAAACATAAAACATTGTCAGGAAAAGAAACAAAGGATAAATCTATTTTTGTCATTTTTTTATTCATTCAACCAATCTATAATAATAACAGCATAATATGCTAATTATAGACCAGACGTCCTTCTGTGACAAAGCCGGGGCTTCAGCTGCTGGGTCGAGGCAGCCACCATGGCTATGAGAGAGGGATCCAGGCAGCTGCCCACAGCTGCTGTGGAGGATCGAGGCAGCCGCCTCAGCGAGGGAGGGATTGCGACAGCTGTGGCTGCAAAGGCCTACTTTCGCACGAATTTTGTGCATCAGGCCTCTAGTATTAATAATAATCAGGTAATTTCCATCTAAGATAGAAGCCCTAAATGAGAAAATAGAGAAAAGAGGCTTGGGAGAAGTTGTATTAGTATTATCATATTTCTTAAAAGAACTGGCAAGTGGTCACTAAGATACCGATAATGAGACCTTGCTAGAAAGTCAAAATATAATAATATCAATTTGTTTGAAATGATTTGATGCCTGAATCTAGTAACTTTAGAGGGGAAAATTGATCTGTTATGTATATTAGTTATGAATTAAATTAATTTATATTTGTATTTCAAAAGCATAAAGGATCTTATGAATATCATCTGAGTGAATACATTAGAAAACTTTTTAAAATATATCTACTAGAGACCTGGTGCACAAAATTCATGCATGGATAGGGTCCCTAGGCAATCAGGGTTCATCGGGGCCTTCTGGCTGCTGGCTGAGGCCTTCCTTCTGGCTGCGAGCTGGGGCCTTCCTTCCGGCTGCTAGCTGGGGCCTTCCTTCCCTGACTGCCAGCTGCCATCCAGGCCTTTCTTCATTCCGTGCTACCCCTGGTGGTCAGTGCACATCATAGCAAGTGATTGAGCTCCCGGTTTCCCAGTCGAACTCCCGAGGGGACACTTTGCATATTAGCCTTTTATATATAGCGATGATATATAAAGTACTATTCTGGCCATGTATATATATAAAAGCCTAAGCAACTGTTATGACCAGATGACTGGATGAATGGCCATTAGCTATTATGCATATTGACCACTAGGGGACAGACGCTAAACAAAGGAGCTTCCCCCTGGTGGTCAGTGCATTCCCACAGCCAACCTCCTGCAGTCCCCCCCCCCCCGCTGGCCCCTATTGGTCCCAATTGGGATTGGGTCAGATGATCTCAATAGTCCCCGATCGCTGGCCGGGCCAAGGGATCCCATGCATGCATGAATTCATGCACTGGGCCTCTGGTAGATAATATAAAACAATGAATAATATATAGTTAATATGTTCAAGGAGTTTATAGTCACAAGACAGATAAAACTTAAGGAATGTAAGGCTATCATTAAATAGTTTATTTTAGTATTCCTTTTTAGAACAAGAAAGTATTAAATTGTTTCATAAAGGTATATGTGAAAACAATTGGGGAAAAGTAAAAATAAAGGTCAGAATAATATAAAAAATTAGAAGAAGAACACAGGTTATGAATCTTAGAAGAAGAAGGTATGTTCTATTACTGAAAATTATTCTATAGGTGGCAATTTAAAAGAGGCTATGTTAATATTCAGAGAAATGTGGAATTTAAAAAGAACATTCCTGACAAAAAGCTATGATTAAAAAATAGGTTTGTTAAAATACAGAAACAGAGAACCAAGAGGCTTATAAATGAAATAAATGATTGGCCTCAAAGAGTGTAAAAGGGACATGGTTGATAAGACTTGGATATTTGGTTTATGATTGTCTTAGTAAAGTTGCCTTCAATTTCAGGTAGCTGAAGTGCACTCAGTTATTATAAGCAATAACCACCTGTACCTCATAAACCAGCTGGTTCTGCTCTTGAATGTTCTGGATTTCACCTTCCCAATCTTTTTAGCAATCAGAGAGTTGATGGTATCCCTTTATGTCAATGTCAAATTCCACAAGAAGTGAGCCTTATAGTTTCAACTTGGGTAAGTGTTCTCTCCCTAGGCTCATTCTTAAGGAAGAAGTTATCTGAGATGATGGCTGGAGTTGGGCTGACACTCCAAAAACATAACCTACCAATTTATTTGGTTCATAGTGAGACTGGAATATCACATGACTAGAGCTTGGAAAACATGTGTTCAACGTCAGTATGACTGTAGGGAGTAACAATCAGAAGCAGAGCCATTCCTTGGGAAACCCTCTGAATTATATAGGAGAAAGGAGATATATTAGGTCAACAAGAATAGGAAAGAAGAGGAGTGAGAAGAGATCAATACTGTAGGATAAAAATAATAGCAGGCATTCGTATTAAGAGGGTTAAGGGCCATGCATGGTTATTTTGTTTAATCCTCACAATAACTTCTATGAGAAATGTTAAAAATAAGATATAGAAGACAAAAACTAAATTTACTTAAGTGGAAAATGAGGGAAATAAGATTCCAGATATGTCTGATTCCATTATCCTGTATTATTTCACCATTTGAAAGTTATTAGGCAAGAAAATGAAAATATGTGTTTTTAAAATTGTAGTTACATTTTAAATTCTCTATATCTTGCACTAATTTGAGTAATAAGCTACTACTCATCTTTAGGTGTAGAAAAAAGGAGAACTAGAAATCTGTTAATGCCTCTCACAAACTAATCACTCTTTTCCTGTTTCCATTATAAGACTTTTCACTTCACATGCATAACAGCCCTTTGAAGCAGACAATTTCATGTCCATTTTATTGTTTATTTTTTTCCTTGTCCATTTTAGAGGTCTATAAATGATGGATAAGTGGCTGAGTTATGATTCATATCATGATCCAGTTTTTTTATTTACACAATGCTCTAGTGTTTCTTTAGAATACTCAATTTTGTTTTATTTCTGACATCTGAAAAATTACTCTGCCTATTGGAAAATATAAAAGGTGTATGTTTGTCTAAAGTCCTTGTAAATATTAAGTGTCTACACAGATTATTTTAATTTAAAATTTCAATATTCTTATAATCCTTCTAAAACAAATCCTGTGTAAAAAGATCCTACACTAGTTTTGTTGAAGTATCAGAAAGTCTTACTACAAAGGGTGAATATTACATGTCACATAAAATTCTTTATTTACAAGTTAAACTTGTTTGTTATTTTGTTAGGCATGTATTTGTCTATGTTGAGAAAATTTCAAATAATTAAAAGTTTGACATTAATATTTAATGAACTACAATGAGATACTACACATTCTTCTCAACCTTCATTAATGATAATATATAGTGTGGGAGCAAGTTCCTCCTTGATTCTGCTCAACTACATCAACTGTGGGAGCACAGGTCCTTGGATGCCTGGTATTAGAGAAGACGTAAGAAGTCATAGGCATATAGGAGAGACTTTATTGCAGACCAAGTAGCCATTGCTACCAAGTAGCCATCAGACAAAGCAGTTCTTCAAAGTAGCCTCACAAAGCAGCTGTGCACCAGCTGGTCAGCAACACATCTTTATACCAACTCAGACAAAAGAGGCTTCTTGCCAAATAGTGATATCAATATTGGGGTTATAGTAAGGTGTATAGTAAGATACACCTGCACAATGAACACAGTAAAACTGCTGTGTCATTGCCTTTGCACATGCATGTGGCAAATTGGCCTTGAACATCCAGCATGCTCTGATTAGGGTTCCCACATATAGGAAAGAACCCTAGACCAAGAATAAAAGGGTGTCATTTGGCTTTTACTGTTAATGAAACATCAAATACCGTGCCACTTCCTCAAATCTCCCCTCTTTCCTTATCAGCAAATCGAAGATCAAATTGGCCACCAATGACCCATTCTAAGCTAGAGTGTTACATGATTTGATGAACATGTGATCCTAAGTTTTGTCAAAGATTACATTTTATGTCAAATATTTATGGATTGCCTATTTTATGCAGAGCATAGTGTTAATGCTGTCGAGGTCTATAGTAGACAGAATAATGACCTGCACCCTAATTTCCAGAACATGTGACTATATTTTAACATATGTAAGGGGAATTAGGTTGGTTGCTTATTACCTGACTGGGATAGTAAGATTATCCTGAGGAGCTCATTATAATTGCAAGGGTCCTGATAAATGAAGCAATAGGCAAGAGAGTGAGAATCAAACTGATATCATGTGAGAAAGACTCAAATGAACATTTACGTCTTTAAGAATGGAAGAGGCCCACAGACAAGAAATGTGGGAAGTCTCTAAAAATTGGAAGAGACAAGGAAATATTTGTTCTCTGGAGGCTTCAGAAGAAGCATAATCCTGACAACCCAGTGAGACTCATTTTGGACTTGAGCTCAATGAATGTAGGATAATTTGTCTGTGTTTTCCAAAGTCACCAAGTTTATGACAATTTGTTAGAGCAGCAATAGAAAATTAATGCATGGTCTAAATGTTAAAACAGTATCTGCCTTCAAAGAATTCACATTTTGGCACAGGAAATAAGCTGAGTGTACATGAAATTTATGCAGGTAGAATATGCCAAATGTTTAAATTTGATAACTGATTTGAAGGAAGGATACATGTTTCTCCTATACCATACAATAGTGGCATATGAACTAGGCTAAAAGGTCCCAGAAGACCTTTCTGAAAATGTCGTAACTCAGCTGAGACCTGGAGGATGAGTAAATGTTATTTAGTCAAAGAACAGAAAGAAAAGTATTTGGGGCATAACTCTTAGGGCAGGAAGAAGATAGTAACTAATAAATAACTCAAAGAAGTTCTCCTCTGAATAGAGGAGGGAGGGAATAAGGAAGAGAGGGGAAAATAGAGAGAGATTGAGATTTGTTGATTGATTGATTAGCTGGCAGTGAGAAGAGGCTAATACATATAGATTGGGTTGGATCATTCAAGGCCACATTAAGAGATTTTGCATTATAAGACTAACTAAAGAACATTAAATAGTTTTGAGTAAAGTGGGGAGGTGAATAATTAGATTGCATAGCAACAAGAGCACTCTGTGTATATGATGGAACTGTGTGGCTATATAGAGACAAATGTTCTGATCTAACCGCATCAAAGACGGTGGGAGTTTGAGGTTGGGTAAGCAAATTAGATATGGACAGAATTCAGAAATATTTGTGGTACTGAATTGACTTGATGTGAAGAGTGGAGAGTGTTTTAAGAAGCATAGTAATCAGTGTAGAATGCTGGTAGAATCAATACAGCCAGAATTTAAAATAACCTCTATTAAATGCTTACAAGTTGCCACACACTCTCCTTAGCACTTTATATCGATTAATGTATGTGATACTCTCAGAAACTCTAAGAGGTGAATACTATTGTTGTCACAGTTTTGTATCTAAGACCCTGAAGAATAGAAAGATGAAGTAAATTCCCAAGGTCACACAGCTTACAAATGGAGCATCAAGGATTTGAACTTGTGTAGCTTCCATTTATTTTTGCTACAGCTATGAAAGTTATCTGTTTGATTTAGCCTCAAGGAAGCCATTAGGGACTTCAGTGAGAGCTGTTTTAGTGGAGTAAAGCACATAGAAACCAAAAAAACAATAAATTGAAAGTAAATGTCTGTTGACTCATTTTCTCAGAAAAGGAGGAGGTAGGAAAATTGCCTGAGTAGGATACTGCCTGGTTTCTTTGGATAACTGAACTGATGTAAAGAAGTTTCCTTTTTGGTAGAGTGGGAAGTATGTATACCTATCCAAAACGCATGGCCTCTTCTGCATTGGGCCAAATCCATGGTATTATAGCTACCTGTTGTAAGGTCTCATGCCATCCCAAGCCCTAATTAGTCATTTATTATTGTTTTTCAATTATTTTTCACTGGCGAAATCCAATGCCTTCAAATCTACAGGAGTAGATTACTTCCAGTTGTGCCATAAGCAGCATTATTTTTATAGTTCCTGAAGCCATTCACGATTTGCAAGGTATATATATGTGAGCAGGGTAATAATAACCCCAGGAGGATTTTCTATCTGTAAATGGTGGTCCTATTAAGAAAGCAGGGACTTCATACCAATGCTAAAGAATATCACTTTCTAGGCTGGTGTGCATTGGTCTCTCATCTTCAAACTTCTGTTTCCATATCAGAGACCAACTGTATACATACCGATTGTTCGGAATATTGAGTCAAAGAACAAATGCACACATTTTTTTCTAAGTACAGAAAACAAATTAATAAGGCACCTAAAAAGTGATCTTGATTTCTAAAGTCTGTCCCCTTTTATTCTTTCTAATGTATGACTTTGATTTTCCACCAGTAATAGTCACTTTGTTGTATAGTTAAAGGTAAGTTTGAATGAAAAAAAAATGAGCTAACCTTTTTATAGATTCCAATAGCCAATCACCAATGCTGCTATTCCAAATTAATATATAAAAATCTCTTTAACATTAATGTTAAGTATTAGATCCGTGACAACTTTGAGTTAATAACTTTAATTTAAATTTAATCTAAGAAAATACCCAATACTTTAAAAAAATAAAAAAATATTTTAAAGTTTACATAATATAAAAATTATATATGAATTACTTCTGAACACGCTCAAGCTAAATCAAAGCACATTTGCAGAAGGGTCTATTAAAGTTTCTCATCAACTAGCAGTTGATCTAAAGGAGCGGGATGCAAATAACTCTTGTCTTGATTTACAACTTGCCCATTAGTTTCTCAACAGGGTAAACTGAACTTCTATATGCCTAGCTAGCTTGCAGTCAGTTGCCTTGGGCTAGCAATTAAACATTTGCCAATGCCAATGCCTGAGTGTTTAATACGAATGAAACATAAGATTGATGAAGACCATAAATAATAGGTATCATTTTAATAGGAAAAAAGCCTCACAAACTTCACTTTTCTATACCTGCTTACACACCTGTACCACTTTCTGCATCATTGGAGACAACTTTCTAATTGTGTGCTGGATGTGACATATTTTACAAATGAGGTTTTAACAGCAGGGACTAAGGTGATGAAGAATAGAAGTCTATAAAGCATTTTTATCTCCCTTGTTTCATTGTCAATCAAAGGATTGGTTTGGTTTTCTTTAAGAAATAATAGCAGCAACAAGAAAACTTGTGTGCAGATATTAAGATTTCTAAGATGATTTTGTTATAGCACACTGTTCTCTGAACGTTTCCATGAACAAAAATGAGTATGGTAAAGATGTGTTTAAATGAAAACCATGAGCTTGCTTGATTTTGCAGCGTAATCTTACAGAGCCCCAAGTTTTAATCCTCGAACAGCCAACCTTATAAATCTGAAGGAAGTTATCCCTATTATTATAAAAGGGAAACACAAAATTAATTTTACTTTTGTGCTCTTTATCTAAAAAATTGCCAAATATTTTGGAAAGCAGGTTTTGAAAAGGACGTTTCAAATCAATGTCTTGGTTGTTAGGCTGAAAAAAGGCTTTGTAATTGTGAAGACTAGCTACTCTATAGTACGTTGGACCTAAACAGGGTATACAATCCTCTCTCCACCCACCACATATTTACATACAGTTTTTATTCTAGAAGAAGAAAAAAATATATTTTCTTTTGATATACTGATCAGAGTTCCTTAGTTATTTTAATAGTGAACATTTTTTCAAAATGAGCCTGGCCCTGTTTTGAGGGACTGTCTCCTATTTACATGATTAGCTAATCTAGACAAGAGTTCAAGGGAAACTATCCGTAGGAGGTGCTGAGAGCAGCAGCAGGATGGACAGAGGTGACAATAAGGGAGGAAAATTCATCTACATACCCAGCAGGTATCAGTCTTTTACATATTCATCTGTTTTCAGTTCTCAACTTGATAAGAGTGTGTCCATTTCATGGTGCCGTGCAGAGAAAATGAAGTGTGTAAGGTCATTCAATAAAGATTAAATTAAAAACATATTCCTATTGCACCCTCAGGGTCCATTAGCCCTGATGAGTGTACAAATACGTTCTTTGTTATATGTGTTCCATCCTGAAAGAGATTGTGTGCTTCACTCATTATAAATGTGCACCTGAAAAGATTGAACATTATCCCCTCTTTTTTAACTGACCTGTGGCCACCGCTGGGTTCATTAGTGCAGAACATCTTTTCCACTGGCTGAGTCTGCCCTATTGTTTGCCTTGGCCAGGGTCAAGTCAAGGGCACGCAGCCTAGATTGGACTCATTTGTCACAGGGTCTAGCAACAAAGCTGATTTCAGCAGAGACCGGGTGAATTTCATGGGGCTGAAACACAACCTTTGACACTGTGTGCCCAGGGCTGCTCAGAGTTGCACAGATGGCCTGCCACCCTTAGGCATCTAAGAACAAAGAATTGGTGAATTATAACAAAAATAAAGTTTCCACAGTCAGCATATATTTTAAGTGTTTAAATTATGTGCGGGGATTTTTGACAGTCTAAAATTGCATCTTGAGCACTTGTGATAATCGCTGTGCTTTTTAGACTATGAAGGAAAAAAACAATTCAGTTGGGGGCTTATTGCTTAACGGGTGTAACGGTGTAAAGTGTAGCAATTTAGTGTGGAGTGCAGGTTTGCCATGGTCAGCAGGAGCCGGCATGAACAATGGGTCGTGCTGAGGTAGCATGTGGAAAATGACTTTAATACACTATATAGAATGGCTTATTGCCTTGGTCAATAGGCTGCAGTGAAGATGGTGTATTCAGCCACTTGGGAAGGTTAAACCTGTCAGGGAACACCGTGACTGATATGCAGGGGCTGCTTATGAGGTCTCTAATGGAAAAACCTGACAAGCAAAGTTATAAAGGTTACACTTGACACATACTTCAGCATTATGCCTTATATTAATCCATTTTTTTAAAGGTAGGGTACTTTATATTTGTTAGAAATTGATGCCACAATAGTATTAACACTCCAGAGGAAACATTTAAACTTTGCAGTAAAGTAAGGAGCATTGTAGGATGAGATCACTGCCTGGGTAAGGACACTTGTCTAATATGCTAGCAACATATTTCTCTTTTCCCCAGGAAATAATCTGTTACATAATCATGCCTATTATTATCATTTGGGCTTTGTAATTTGATAAACATCTTATGATACTTATCTTTACTTAAGGAAATATTTATTATGATGGCATTATGACATAGTCTGGAAGAATTTTAAGAGAACAGTGAATTTATGCTTAGAATGTTTCCCCCCCTCTCATTTGAAAAGAAAAACTGCAGCATAAAATTCTGCCTTTGCACTGAAATTTGGGGCTGTGGTATAGTCCAATATAAGGGGATGGCCTGAAGTTCTCAAAATGATTTCCTCAGGATTCTGTCAGAATATAATTCCACGACTATGTTATTATGATAGATATTATATCTCATCCAATTAGATATACATTAAATCAGTAAAGGTGAATATAAGTGGGTATTTAGTTTAAATTTATAATAGATAGAAAGTAGGTGACAATTTAATCATTTTTTAGTGTTTATACTATTGAAATTTTAAAAAAATTAGCAATAAATCAGATATCTGATTATTCCCCCAAATTACATATAAAAACGAGACATTGATGAAGAGTAGGCGATTTTCTCTGATGCCACTAAGGGCATAGCATTTTATTATTAATATTATAAAAAAATAACCTGAGAATCACACAATTGAATATATAGAAGAACATTAAAAAGAGTATTTTACTTCCTTCCTCTGTCTTTTTCTCTTCCCTCTTCTATCGAGACTCATAGGAGTCATTCTTTTTCTAGATTTTAAAAGTTATTTGTAAGTGAAAAGTGTTGGATTGAAATTACTGGATAGAGAAATCCTCTATATTATTACATTACCTTATATAGAATTGCCCCAAAAGATTTATATATATTTGTGAAATGATGGTATTTTTAAATAAGAGGAAACTATAATTGAGCATTCGATTTCTAGACATTTTTGGCACTTAGATATCAGAGGATAGGAATAATTTAAAGTGTAACTCCATAGGTAACAATTTCAAATACCTAAATGTTTAAGGAAAATTCTTTCTGGCTACCCCATTCTTATGAACATACAGATGTTAAATTTATCCAAAGAGGCAAAAAGCAGCCAATAAAATACTATGTATTGCCTGATTTAAAAATATATTAATATGCTTATAGAATTTTAGGACAATTTTTTGTTGTAATAGTAATATTCCTGTGTATGTACATACACATATAGATGTATTTTATTGTATATATGCATGTGTATACACACATAATTCTAGTTAGATAAAATTAAGGTTGAAATCTGGTACTTCAAATAGAACCAGAACTGTATTTACCAAAGAGAATAGATAGGCTGAACTACCACCAAATTGTTAAAAAATATTTAGAAATAAAGGCTTTACATTTTTTTCCTCTTGGTTATAAAATGAAAACATATAAATGTTCTCTTTGTCTCCTTTTTTTCTTGTGAAATTGTACTTACTTTGGTTTTAAGATGTTCTCCCAATCAAAATGAAATGAATAAGAATTCAAATGAGGTATTTGCATTTTGTATATCCTTTCATAATTGATTATATTACCAATATACAAGTTCCCCAAATTAATAGTGTCTAGACATTATAAGCAAAAGTTATATGGGGTTTTGTAAGTACTATGCATATATTTCATGCATGCTCTATCTTTTTTCAAGTTATTTTCTAATTGCATATTTAAAGTAACCCTTGTGCTTATGATCCATATATTATATGCACATACTAATAAATATTCATTTATTTCTTTATGTTTTTCTTCTCAGTCAATGGAGATATATATTTGCTACAAAGATTTATGTATAGAGAGGAAAAGAGAACTTCTATGAATGGAGAAAAGTAGGATTCAGACCTATTTTAAAAAGGTGAAAGTGGACAAGAACAAAGATCATTATTGAATAAAACCAAGACCTTATAATCATCCAGTTGAACTAAAGAGATTCTATTTCTCAATAAATAATATTTATTAGAACTTTCTTTATACACTTAAACTACTCTGAGAACAGATAAATTTATTGTTTTCCAAAGTGACATTTTGAAAACACTAAAGCAACTGTTGAAATAAAATCACCGAGTCATAATTAATTAAAATTGTTAAGTTGAGATAATTGATATTTAACACTATAATTCAAACCGTATGTGAGACCAAAAATTTTTTTATCCATCTCATAGAAATATTAGGTGATTTTTACAATTTTTAAATATTTTTAGTTTATCACTTGATTGTATACATAGAATTAATTTCTTACGTGACCTATTTTTTTTTAAATATATTTTTATTAATTTCAGAGGGGAAGGGAGAGGGAGAGAGAAATAGCAACATCAGTGATGAGGGAGAATCATTGATCGGCTGCCTCCTACATGTCCCATACTGGGAATAGAGCCCACAACCCTGACATAGACCGGGAATTGAAACATGACCTCCTGGTTCATAGGTTGATGCTTAACCACTGAGCCGTGCTGGTGGGCTTATGTGACTTACTTTTTATTAATTAAAAATGGGTGATAAAATAATACATCATAAGAAGAAAATGTTATCATGATCTAGGGTCACTTTAAAACTGATCTGCCGACTAAATGAAAACTAGTCTTTTTTTCAGTTAACAATATGAAATAATTTGTTTCTGCCAGTGCACTTCTCAGTGAACAAAATGGGCAATCTTAAAAGAACATCGATTGTGTTAACTAGCATTTTCTACAGCAGCCACAGACTGAGTGGATAAGGAAATCAAATTGCCTTCTCAGTTCTTGGAGCTATCATTAAAGTCTTTGAGGCTCAGGTAGAGAAAGAGCTTGTGCATTTTCCATGGCCTTCGCCTTTCCTACAGATTACCATAAAATTTCATTCTCAGATGATATCCTGGGCACTTACTTTTCTTAAGAATGATTTTGGTAAGTCAGGATTATGTGATTAAGATTTCACAAAGTCTCAACTAGAATTAATTTCCAGAACACACTATCCCATATTCCTTGGTTCAGCATTTCTTTCTTGATAATTTCATAATAAAGTCAGCCTACAGGCAATTTTACCAGTCAGTTTTCACTCTATTTTTAGATTATTATTATGATAATATGTATGATACATCTGAAAAGGGAAGCAAATAGTTGTTGGGAAAATATAACATTAATATTTATAAAGGCAGTTTTATTAAATCTCAATTTTAGCTAATTTTGCTTCAGACTCTGAAAGAGCCTCCCTTAGGCACAATTTGTCCATTTTTGCTTACTCATCTAACATCTTAAAGATCACTCTATAAATGAGACTGGATTTTCATAAATAGTTTCTCACTTAAGCATAAAAACAGAGCTGAATATTTTGCTGTTGAAAAGAAATTGTTCTGCCATCAGATTTCCCCAAAACAAACATAGTGGTGATTTTTTTTTCTTAAATTGAATATGAAAAGTAATCATTTTGTATAAGCTTGGTAAGGTACCTATCTCATGAAGAGAAAACTGTATCTTTTTTTTTAATAAGTCACTCGGAATAAGTGAGACTAGCAAATACATTAACGCTGACTTGTGAAGGCCTGTTTTCTTAGCAATTGTGTGATGCTTTTGAAGTTATCAATGTACTGTCTGTAGAAATATGGACCATGAATATCATCCACCCAAAGTTAAATAAAAATGTTCATTTGCAACTGAAAGGTTTGTATTAAGATCAGGTACATTAGAATGGCAGCCCTATCTGGTTTTATTTATGTGAAACAAGTGTTTTCTGATAAAATTTTTGAAAGTTGAGATGGGATGGAACTCCACATGGAAAAAAGAGGCCACAATCACTGTATTAAAAAGAATCCCCAATATTTTGAAAGCAAATAAAATATCCATTTTTATATCTTGTTTTTAATTGAGTCGGGTCATAACCTCTTTGAAAATTACATGATCTATGCTCCTCATGCCACAGGACCCTTTTGATCTTTGGTTGACTTGGAGGTCTGACCTTGCCTCGGAACACAAAGCATTCGTGTTAACTGATGGAAAGGTCACTGAGCTTACAGCACAGTTTTTGTGTTTTATTTTAACAGTTCAATAATAAGGTGAAGGGGAACACTCCTGAGAATGACTATAACAGATTTATTGCCTTTCTGTTATTAAGACCTTTTAAGATAATCGTTTTCAGAATTACAATATCTTTTTAGAACTTCTAGACTTAACATCGATTTATGCTGATCAGATTCTATTTCCGCTGTGTCACATTGTGTTAATTTTCATTAAGTTCATTTTATTTGAGACCTCTTAGAAATTTTGTTTAACCCCTTCCCCAATAATTTTTTTGTTAAAAACGTTTCTTTTTCAGACTAATTTTTTTTATTTTGGTTCTATATAGTATTTTTGATGCTGGTTATGAAAACAGTTTGTAATTATTTTTTCTTCCCATTTTTGTGGTTAAGAATAGTATTTCCTCAGAAAGTTTCTAGATGAAATTATTTAGAATGGTACGTATGTAGCTGGTTTTTGAAGGTAAAGTTTTTAGACGAGTATACTCGTCGACGACTGAAAAAAGAACATTTTGTGAAAACTTGTATACACGTTTCTGCCGGGGAAAGGGTTAAAATGTATTACTTGACTAGGCTCATACTGTATATTTTTCTCCCAAAGATAACAGGATTTACTGTATGGTTCTATTTCTAAGAATGGCTATAGTACATGTGTTATTATTGTTCAAGGTTGATATGATATTTGTGCATGTATAAACATATAGCATTTTATATACCAAGATGCATTTGACCTAGGTAACTTCATAAAGATACATTTTTGTTACATACATTTCAAGCCTCACTTAGTTATTGAAAGGGCTTAAGTAAACTTCATGAGAAAAAATAACATGCTTTTCAAGAATGTACTGGTCTGAATAAACGAAACTAAATGTTAGAATTCTAAAGCAATATTCTATAAATTAGTCTAATTTTCCCTAAAACCATAAGGATCTAGATGACTTTAAACATGTTAATTTTATTTCTAAATATTTCCCTGGAAGTGAGAATTTGTGTCTCTCCAGGCATTTGTCCATTCCATTTAAATTGTTGACTATATCAGTGTTAATTGTTTATAATATTCCTCTTATGTCATTATAACATACGTCGACTCTGTAGGATAGCACTTTTTCATTCTTGATATTGGTAAATTTTGCATTCTGTTTTCTTGCTTAGCTCAAATATTTTTGAATTTTATTGTTATTTTCAAATAACTAACTTTTGATTTCATTGGTGTTGTTTTCCTGTTTGTCCCATAGCCTGGGTCATTCATTGCTTTCTGCTCTTAATTATTTGTGTCCATCCACTTTGAGAATAATTTTGTCTCTTCTGTTATGATTTTTAAGGTAGAAGCTTGCATTGATTTTGTTATTCATTTTTTTATATGCTCATTTAAAGCTAAAATTCTCCTCCAAGTATTGTTTTTGTTTTGTTTTACAATTTTCATATGTGACACAATTATAATCACCTTTCAAAATATTTTCTAAATCTAATGTGATTTCCCCTTCTACCATGTGGCTACCATCTCATTATATTTTCTTATATAATTCTATTGTGGTCAGAGAACATGCTCTCTATAATTTTAATTTTTTAAAATGTATTGGGGCTTTTTGTTGGTCAGCATCTGTCCTTATTGATGAATACTTTATATGTACAATAACACATAATGTATACTCTGCTGTTACTGGACGGCCCAGAAAGGAGTTCTGTTGCTCAACTGTCCTATCGAGGGTGGTAACTGCCTACCAAACAGAGCCATTGTAAACAACTGTAATTTTCTCTTTCTGTCAGTTGATGATAAGAAACTCCCCTTTAAGCCATAGGTTTAGTCTGGAAGAGAGTAGATGTTATGGCAGGAGTAGGGATCATGTGGATTTGGGCTGTTTCTTCATATAACTTGTTTTGTACCATCAGGGACTGTTTGGGTTTAGTCTTTGTATACCTTTTCCATTTGATGATGGGGTCCTGCTATATATACACAACTTTAAGTCTTAGTGGGTTAAAGAACAACCAGTTTACAAAGGGAAGTTCAACTCACATGGTATTTGCTAGCCCATCATTAAGCATTTGTCTCTACCAAGGTCCAGTAGCAGGACAAAAGCTGTTTCAAAAAGAGAGTAGTTATCCACAGAGAGTGACAGGACTTTGCACCAAAATCCTAAGGGCTTGTACTGTGCACTGTGATTCACTTATAAAGGTCTGCCAAAGGCACCAACGCATCCCTATCTGACACTAATACCTGAGGCATCACCTGACAGGCTGGATCATATGACCCAAGTGGCCGAACAGTGTGCATGGTAGCCTCGACCTGTTGCAAAGTCTACTCTTGTTCTAAGTCTCACTCCAAACTAGCAGCTTTTCAGGTCACTAAATAAATGGGCCAGAGTAGCACACTGAGATAAGGCTCAGAACAAGGGAATATCCAATATGAACTCAAAATTTGTTATCATCCAGGTCACTTCCAAATTGTTTCCAATGGATCGACTCTATTTGGAAATTAAAGTGGAAAATCCTTGCCCCTAGCTGGTTTGGCTCAGTGGATAGAGCATCAGCCTGTGGACTGAAGGGTCCCAGGTTTGATTTCGGTCAAGGGCACATGGCTGGGTTGCGGACTCAATCCCCATTAGGCAAGAGGCAGCCAATCAATGATTCTCTCTCATCATTAATGTTTCTATCTCTCCCTCTCCATTCCTCTCTGAAATCCTTAAAAGTATTTTTAAAAACAAACAAAACAAAACAAAAAACAAGGGAAAGCCAAGGAAGGATTTTGAGTATGTGGGGTACATGGGGAAGGGGTAAGATCAAATTTACATTTCAAGCTGAAACCGGTTTGGAAAAAAAATATATTTTTTTTAAATTTTTTAAAGTGGAAAATCCTGCTAAGTTTTATCTGAGTCTTAGCAGAAAGCAGCATGCAAGATTTATAGAACTCCTGAATATGTCTTAGATCACAGCCCAAACCAAATCTCTAAGTATCTGTGTGTAGTACCAGTAGAATAGCCTCTAAAAAGCAATCTAAGAAGTTCTACTTTGTGAGTAGTTTCATTTGGTATAAATTGATCTTTCAGTATTTTTTTTTTAAAGACTTGAACTAAGCCAAGTCTTTTTATGACACCAAAGGTTTTAGTTTGCTGTATTTTGGAAACCATTTAGAAATTGATTAGAACCAACTAATTCCATACATATAAGAAAGGTAAAAACTGAGTGGTACTTTTCACTGAAATTCTCAGGGTACACAGGGCCTGAAAGTCATAGTTGGGCTTACATTTCACTGACTCTAAAAATGGTAAACACACATTTTTAAATACAATCTAGATTTACAAGCATAATATGTAGTAAGATGGCAAGGAAGAATACTTTAAATATGGATTTTTTTTCTAGAAATTCTAGGGTTTATTTTATATAACATTATGAACAATATGAATTTTTTAAGTACCTGTGGATTTAATTTCAAAATTCATAATGTATAATAATTCCATCCTACATTGATGACACTGTGTTGGGCCTAGAGAAGAATATTAAGAAGGCCAGGAAACTATTTAGAATGTTAACATTACTTTAAAATAGTGGATAAATCTAATTATATTCTGAGAGACATAGTCTTTTGTCATTTATTCTCACCTAATTAAAATGTAGAAAGCACAGAAATAAATTCAGTCAAAGAATGATAAAAAAGAAAGAATAAAAGTGACATTCCCAAGATGGTATAATCAGAAGCCATCAAGACCATCATCCCCTACCCTAACAACCAATGTAACAACAACATATGGACAATTTCTTTTTGTGAGAAATCAGAACCTGGAAGGTTTCTGTGCCTTGGAAGAACACAAAGCCAGACTGGACTCTCTCACCAGAGAGTCCATGGCCCCTGGCACAGTGCCATGTGATCAGGAAGAAAGCCCCTTACTCCCAGCATCACTTAGGGAAGGAAAAGTGTGGGTTTGCATGTCCAGCACCTCCACTTTTCTGATGGGATTCCCCAGAGGACTGGCTTCTGACGTGCCAGGCTTAGGGCTCTGATAGGTCCAGCACAGTGTGGCTGCCTAGGGAGAACAGATGTGAAAGTCTGAGCTGGTAGATGCCATACACAAAAGCCAACTCAAAACAGGGATTACATCAAACTAAAAAATTCCACAACAAAGGAAACAGTTAACAGAGTGGAACGACAACCTATGGAATGGGAGAAAATATTTGTAAGCCATATCTGAAAAGGGCTTAATCTCCACAATATATAAAGAAATCCTGCATCTCCTTAATTTAAATCTCCCAAAACTAATATTTGATTTGGAAATGGGCTAAAGAGTTGAATAGACATTTCTCCAAAGAAGACTCACAAATGACCAACAGTTCACGAAAGCATGCTCAGCGTCATTAGTCATCAGGAAATGCAAATTAAAACTACAATGAGAAATCACTTCATTGTCACCTCACTGTCAGAATAGAATATTTTTTAAAATGTTGGCAAAGTTGTAAAGAAATTGGAACCCTGATGCACTGTTGACAGGAATGCAAAAATGGTCCAGCTGCTATAGAAAACAGTTTAATCTTCAAAGATTAAAAATAGCACTACCATTGATCCAACAATCATACTTCTGGGCATTTATTTAAAATAATTGAAGTCAGGATCGTGAAAAGATATCAGTATTCTTATGTTCATTGTAGTTCTGTATACAACAGCCAAAATGTAGAAATGTGTAAACAACCTAAATTTCTTCCAACAGATGAATGCATAAAGAAAATGCATCATACACATGCACATGCCCACAGTGGCATACTATTTAGCCTTAGGAAAGAAGGAAATTCTACAATATGTGACAACATGAATGAACCTTGAGAACATTATGCTAAGTGAAATAAATGTCACAGAGAGGAAAATACTGAATGATTACTTTCATTTGAGGTATCTACATTAATCAAATTCATAAAAACAAAGTGGGATGGTAGTTCTCAGAGTTAAAGGAGGAAAAGGGGAGTTACTAATCAACAGCATGAAATTTCAATTATCAAGATGAATAATTTCACCTAGCCAGTGTGGTTCAGTGATTGAGTGTTCACCCATCAACCAAAAGGTCACAGGTTCGATTCCCATTCAGGACACATGCCCTGGTTTCAGGCTTGATTCAGGTGAGGCGGGTGCAGGAAGCAGCCAATCAATGTTCTCTCTCATCAATGTTTGTACCTATCTCTCCCATTCACTCTCTCAAAAAATATCAATAAAATATGTTAAAGATCACAAGATAAATAATTTTAATTTACATTTCAAACAACACACAAAAAGGGGACTTTTATATTATTTTAAATATCTATGGAACTTTCAGATTAAGGCAACACAAAGTCATAGTCTTTTCACTTACAATTACATATCCAAAAACACTGTTTCCCACCAGTATGTAATTTCTTATTTTTTATGCATGTGATTTCCATATTAAATAGGTCAATTTCTAGGTTCTTGATTATATTCCATTGGTTTGCCTCTGTCTGTATTTATATCATCTTAATGAATATAGTTTTATAGTTAGATATGTGGCATTTCCACTTGTTATTCAAAAATATTTTGGTTGTTCTTGGTCTTTACTTTTTAAAAATTAATCACATTGTGATGGTCTAAGATGAAGTTTTGTTTAGACTTGCACTGGTTATAGGTTAATGGAAATCTATAGATTTTTTATATGGGATTTTTATGTTCTTGTACATTTTTTCCTCTCAATTTATTTATTGTTATATCATTGCTATTATTATACTTTCTTTTTTAATATATTTTATTGATTTTTTACAGAGAGGAAGAGAGAGAGATAGAAAGTTAGAAACATCGATGAGAGAGAAACATCGATCAGCTGCCTCCTGCACATCCCCCACTGGGGAAGTGCCCACAACCCAGGTACATGCCCTTGACCGGAATCGAACCCGGGACCTTTCAGTCCGCAGGCCGATGATCTATCTACTGAGCCAAACCGGTTTCGGCTATACTATCTGTTACTTGTGTATAATAATGCAGTTCCTTTACTATGTAGATTTTTGCATCCAGACTATTGTTGAAATCCTTGGTCAATTGTTATAATTTGTCCATTTCACCCAGGTGATTTTCAAATATGGAAGTATGTTTCTTACTTTCTAATCATCATGCATTAAGACTTCTTGATTTGATATTGAAGCTATGAAAGTCTAAAAATTCATAATATATTCTCTCTTCTTCTTTGACAATGATATGTGTGATTTCCTGAATCTGCCCCATGTAGTTTTGTGACCAAACTCACTTAATTTCTTTAATCTTTAGGTTTTCTTAATCCATAATTTGGATAAATTATTCAATAGCAATCATTTAATTATTCAATGACAATTCCTAACTTGTAGAACTAAATTTCTAAGAATCTGAAAATACATAAAATCTACATTTTCCACTCACTGATAGTTTACACAATTGATAGTAAAGAGTGAAAATGTTATGAGATCACCCATGTCTAATCATGGTCAGAAAAGAAATTTTAAGTTTATTCGTGGTGAAAGATTTTTTTTAAATAATAAATAAAAGTAACTACTGCATAAAATTTTAGAATGTGGACTTAGGATAGATCTTTAAAAATATTACTTTAAATGAATAAGCTGATAAACAATGAACTGTCTAGAGTAGTCAGGTATAGCAAATTTGTTAGGAGTTTTCAGGGGTAAAAATAAATCTGTAAAATGGAACAAATTTTTCAACTTAAAATTAGAAATGTGGCCTCTGCCCATTCTTGGCAAACTGATTGCTATTTTTTATTTAAGAGCAGACATCTGTAGCCACTCCACAGATTATGAGAATTGTGATCAGAATCACAGCATATGGTACCAAGTGGTGAATCTGAACAGACACAGCTAAGTTTAGATCTAAGTAAAATTTCTAGATTTCACTTTAAAACTACATGTAAGAAACATTCTGGCATCATTTATCATTACATGGAGTTAATATATGATTTTCTCATCCTTAACTGTTTTCTTAAAGTATAAATATGTGGTGAAGAGCACAACCCTAGGAGTTAGACAACTGGAATTGAAGTGGTGCACTTGCTATTTGGTATTTCCAAAAAAAAAAAAAAAACCCACTATATTTTTTTATAATGATTTTTAAAATATATTTTATTGATTTTTTTTACAGAGAGGAAGAGAGAGGAATAGAGAGTTAGAAACATCAGTGAGAGAGAAACACTGATCAGCTGCCTCCTACACACCTCATACTGGGGATGTGCCCTCAACCAAGGTACATACCCTTAACCGGAATCAAACCTGGGACCTTTCAGTTCGCAGGCCAACGCTGAGCCAAACCGGGTAGGGCAAACCCCACTATATTTATTTACATTTTCCTTTTGCTGATACGTGTGATAAAATAAGGTTGACAATAAGAGAAAAAATAAGTACATATATGTGTGTATATATATATTACATAAAATATCAAATTTCATGTAAATATAAAATTCATAAGTAATACACATAAGTAGATTAAAATTTTACTTAAGAACCAAAGCAATTCTTATAAAATCTGGATAGATAATTATTTGGCATAAACCCTCTCTAGACCATTTGCCTAAAAACATTTTTGGTTTGTTTTGTCCTATTTTCTGAAAGATTAAGTTAGTGGTTAAGAGCACAAACCTAGGAGCTAGACTGCTGAAATGGAAGTCCCAGCTCCTGCACTCATTGGCTGTGGGTGGGAATGAGGGAAAGTTACTTAACTTCTCTGTACTCAGTTTCCCATTTGCAAGATAGGGGAAATAACAGTTTTATCTTACTGTCTTTTGTGAGGTTTAGGTGAAATAATTGGGGAAAGTTACTTATATCAGTGTCTGTTATATAATAAACACTCAACAAATGTTAATAATTATAATTTGTTTATCATGCTTTGACATTTATTGATGATCATTATCACCAATTACCTGGCTCATCCCAGGTCAGATGAAACCAATCTCTTTGTTGTTTATATTCTTAAACCCATCTATGTGCTTCAGTCCCTAATTTTACCCAAGTCTTTAAGAAGGAAAGGTGACAGATCTCATTCTCAGAAATCCAGTACCATCTAAGGAATTTGCTATTATCATTAACCTTTAAAAACATTCTTCCCAAGCTCATGAGAAGCTTTTCCTGTTCTCCTCCTGGAAGGATGCGGGGAGCTTGAAAGCTATCATTACACTTGTCTCATTATAATTTCATTATGACCTATGTCTCCTCAGGGTCTGAGATTTCCAAATTCAAAAATTATGTTCTTCGACTCTACCATAACAGTTTTATGCCAATATACAGTGTGTGTTTGTTTATTTGTTAGATTGTCTTGGAGTGTGGGAGATTACCACAAATTTAGAAGCTTAGAACAACATGCGCTTATTCGCTCCATCTCTGTAGGTTGGACGTGCAGGTGGGATCCACCAGGTTCCCTGCTCAGGATATCACAAAGTCAAAATCAAGTCAGCAAGCCTGAGTTTTGTTTGTTTGTTTTTGTTTTGTTTTCCGAGGTTCTGGGGGAAAATATGCTTCCAAGTGTCTTATTATTGCAGAATCCAGTTTTGGTCAGCTATAGGACTACTGTCCTGTGTCCTTGCTAAATGGTAGATCAGGGTTGATCTTAGTTTCTAGGGACCTCTCTTACCTTCTTTCCACATGGTCTTTCATTTCCCCCACTGTAGCAAATCCCCTCATGCTTTCAATTCCTGATTTCTTACTCTGCTACCAGTTGGAGAAAACATTCTGCTTCTCTTCTGCTCATGTGACTAGATTAGTCCCAGTCCCTGTTTTAAGGGGGACTAGCTATCACCTTAACAACATGTAAATTTCCTTTTGCCATGTAACAGGACAGAATCACAAGAGTAATACCGGGGGGATAAAGGTAATTGGGACCATTTTAGTAGAATTTTTCAAATCATATTCAGGCAATGGATATGTGAAGATCTGGTGCTCTGGTCCTGTGGAGAAGTTTTAGGATAATGGAATTGCATAGAAATATCCTATATAATAAGAGAGGAATATGCTAATTAGATGTTACACCATGAGGCATAAGGACCAAACACCTCACGACCAGATCATAGATCAGCAGGAGGATGGGCTAGTGAGATACAAGCAGGCTTCAGAGAGCTACAGAAGGGGGCAGGACAGCAAGCTATTTGGGGGAGGGGTTGAGGGGAGTAAGGAGAGCTACAGGAGGGTGAGGCAGCAGGTGGAGAGCTACAGGAGGGCAGCAGTGACCTACTGGCATACGGATTAGTGCCCAGGGCTACTAGTAGTAAAATAATACTTAAAATATTTTGCCAACATATGCCTTGTGTTATTTTTCATATATGGTTGTTTGCCAAAACAATTGCTTCATGAATTATTATTAAAAGAGTGAATGAATAAAAGTGAGATGAGATACTAAGGCTTCATCATATTTACTGGCGAATTTGTCAGGATAATTGCTGAATTTTAATTCAGTCATTTTTTTTCTTAAATCATCCCTTACTAAATTATTTTTAAAAACTTAATTTCTCTTTTTCAAATATGACTTAATTCACAATAATTTGTTAACAGTGTTTAGCTCATTATAGAATTATGTTTCAATTAATTTTTTGTTGAAAATTTTATTTGGAATTTTGTTTTCATTTATCTGGCTCTTTGAAAATTCTAATTTATTATGAAATCATTGGTTTCTAATTTGCTTATCCTATGAGGTGTAAGAATTTGCTCTGAATATCATTAAGAATTATGATTGCATCCAAAAAATATTGTTTATTTATTGTTTATTTGCTTTTTATTTAGTCTTGTAAGGATGAATGTATAAATTCTTACTCTCTGCCCCTCTCCTGTGAAGGCACTAGATGTTTAATGATGAATTCTTTGATACATTTTAGCTTTTTAATTATAGAAAATCTAGAATAGAAATGCACCAAAAAAGTATTTTTAGTTCTTCACATGATCCTCTGGCCTGAGGCTATGTTCTGAAGAACTATTTGCTCTGAGACTGAGCAGATAGTCCAATCAAACAACTAGTTTCTGTTTTGAGGATTGAAAAAGTTGCCTGTATGTTGCTGTTCTTCAAACATGCACAGGTTTGTACACATTAGTGGCTACGGGGCAACACCAATTTTCACATTTAGTTCTTCTATTAGTTAAATAAAGTATAATTTAGCCCTGGCCAGTATGGCTCAGTTGACTGGACATTGTCCCAGGTATCCAAGGTTGCGCTTTAATGCTGAGGATGAGAACTTGATCCTCAGTAGGGAACATGCAGGAGGGAGACAACTGATGTTACATTCTCACATCGGTATTTTTCTCTCCCTCTTCCTTTCTCTCTCTTTAAAAACCAATAAACTATTCTTTAACAACAACAACAAAAAAGGTATAATTTCAATTGTAGGAATATTCATTTACCCTGTGCAATGAAAACAGAATTTAACATTTTGGCACTTTCTGTTTTGATTTTACTTATGTGAAAAGTTTAAATATTTGAGGCAAGCGCTTCAGTAATTTGGTACTAATGGGCTAAGCTTTCTATGAAACCACAGAAAGTTCTATCTTCTAGTTGTTTTAGGGGGGGAGGGACAAATGTATACTTTAGGCTTCAGAATGAGAGCTTTCCCTCACCACAGTCACCTATGTTATTTATCTGCAGGCGTCATTCAAAGGCATTTGTTTTGAAGTATCTGCCCCAGAACACATAATTCCATTTGAATCCTTTAAACCATACTCACAAGCTTCTTGACATAATCTCTCCTTAGATATAATCTCTCTGCATCGCCTTGCCAAACTTAATATGACAAAATGTTAATATATTTAATGTACCTGCTACTTACTGGAAAATTCTGAATTCTGTTTCTTTTTGCCGCTAAAGAGTAAGAAATCCAATTGAGCATTATGGTAGAGGAGATAATATTGTTGATTTTATAGGCAACTGGCCAATAGAATTTAATGTGGAACTTCTATTTGGGGGGAATTACAATTACAGTCATGCCCACATAATGTTTTAGTCAATAAGGGATCACATATATGTTGGTAATCTTATGAGATTATAATGGTGTTGAAAAATTTCTGTTGGTTAGTGATGTCATAGCTGTCATATTGTAGCACGCTGCATTACTAACACTAATGTATTTGTGGTGATGCTGATAAAAACAAACCTGTGCTGCCAATCACAGAAGTATAGCACATACAATTATGTACAGTAAACAATATTTGATAATGATCACAAATGACTATGTTTCTGGTTTATGTATCATTATTTTAGTGTTTAATAATTAGTTTATAAAAAATTATGTGCTATAAAACAGTATGCTGTGTTATGCCAGTATCAGCCTCATACATTTCATTTCTGTCCAATCTCTTGATTACATCATTTTATCTTTGTGTTTTATTTAATTTTGTGTCTGTGTGCAGAAACATGCTGTACAGGCGTATAGCCTAGGAGAAATAGGTTGTAACATATAACCCAGGTGTGTAGTAGGCTATGTCATCTAGGTTTATGTAAGAGCACTCTATGATGTTCGCACAATGAAATTGCCTATGAATTTCTCAGAACATACTCCCATCATTAAGCAGTGCATTACTGTATAGGATAGACAAGATTTTTCTCTTGTAAGAAAGTTAGACTGAAGGAACTTTTTGAAACTTCTTATATTACTCTTATTAAGAAATATTTTACCAATACTCATTGATTTCTTTTATGGACTATTATTTGACATACAAACATGGAAGGGAGAAGGCAGATGTTAGTTAATATAAGTGTTAAAGAACCTATACATATGTTATGAAGCTGCAATAATTGAGAAATCTAGCAGAGATGACATCAACTGAAAATAGATACGTGGGGGTAACTCTATGATCAGCAAGAGAAATGTACTCCTGATATATTGAAAGAGCATGCTTAGATAAAGAGGGATGGTCAAATAAGTATAAATTTTATAAAAGATTTTATCATTTTCTCTACTTAGTTGAACTCCACTAGAGTTCTTTTTTATGTCAGAGGAAGGAAAATGTGACCATTACTGTAATTCCTTTTTTCCTGTTAGTGAAAATTGCAATACAAAATAGGTAGTGTAACTCTAGTGCTGCCCATGAACAGTAGTACCTCAGCATATCTCTACATGAAAGCTTATTTTACTATCACTTAAGGAAATCATTACCCTTTTATGAGACTTACATGCTGCTTTACAAATATAGCACTTTAGTAACATTATGGAAGCATCATTATTCTTGCCAGTGGCATTTTTTAAAGCAAGGAAAACTAGTTTGAAAATAACTTCCTTAGTGTTCTTAGTCTTTTGTACTATGCTAATATTTTCCCAAACTTTTGTTGAATTCTTAGTTTTATTTTAGTTCCTCCACCATCTGGAAGTTATTAAAATGTGAGAAAGCCTGTATGATTCTGATTTAATTGTTGAGATAAGAAACTTCTTTGGATCATCTTCAATAGAACAGGCTTCAGGCCCATTTCTATATAGGAGCCAATGGAATTTCAACATTAACAGTAGTTTACCACTGTTAGCATTCTAATTCAAATACTAGAACCATTTATGTCCACAAAAAGCCCCATTAACTTAGAACACAGTTACGTTATAATAACAATTATAGAGCTGTGACAAATTCTCATGCGAGTTCTGCCCCAGGTTTTTGCTATTAACAAAAACTAAAAAAAAGATTTACCCAAAAAATGTATACACACTTTAATGGTGGATAGCTCAAATTGAAAATGAAATGTATTTCAATAAACACTGCCATTATAATTATTCAAAGTGTCTGCATTCATTTTTTGGACACCCTATATGAAAAATTATGTCATTTAGTTTGCCGAGAGAGAAAATTCAAGTTTATTTTTATATTATCATTTTCTTCAGTTACTTTAAGATATATATTTTTGACTAAGTAGATGATCAAGTTACAGTAAATTATTGGTAATTACACAGAGTATCAAGTGTATATTGCAGGTAAATATTATATCTTTTGTTGTAATTGTGAAATAAGGGCACACAGAACATCATGACACAATATACTTCATTTGCTGAGTTAGGGAATCCCAATTTAAGACGTGCATCTAAATGTATCCAGAAAAAGATTTGAAATAACATTAATAAAAAAGAAATATAATTAATGAGGTATTATGATAGGAGTATTATTTTATCAAGTGAGAGTGAGAAACTTTTATGAAATGTAATTTAATATATTTTAAGGCAATACAAACATGATTTCTAGAATTCAGGAAGTAATGTCCTAAGTACATCAGAATGGCCAGCTAAGGACTTGTTAACTTCTAATGCTCTGTGAAAATGATTAGTTCTATGGACATTCTGATCTTTCTAAAGTTTTAATATTAGCCCTCCCTTTTACTAATACCTACTTGACTACAACCTTTCTAAATCAGAACAAAGATTTTTCTCTATATCAGAGAAAGGACCTCCAAGAGCTACATGTTCAACTTCATTTATTTATTTATGTTTGGCTGGCCCTGATTTGAACCAGGATGTATGCCAGGGCAGCTGGGGTAAGATGACACTACAGGGATATGAAAAATTCATAACTATAAAGTATCAGGTAATGAATAACAAATGTATTCACTATTTTGTACATTACATGACAGCTAGCTTTAAAATGCTACGTGTGGCTTTTTTTTTATACTGAGAGCTCATTATAAAAGTATTAATAGATATTTTATCACCCATCCAGGAACTTTTAGAAAGCTAGTGACAACACTAAAAAGGGTGTTTTTCTAACTTATACAATTGTTGATGTTAACATTCTAAACACAATTTGTAGTTTTATAACTAAACATAAAATGTGTCAAGTAAATTTGTCTCAAATTTCAAAATTCCAGATGGACAAACAAGACACCTGTATCTTTGGTTCAATTATTTCAACATTTCACTACGCTACTCCAATTTTATTTTAATTAGATTTAGGCTATTTTTTAAAGCTTTAGACAATTGACTTTGTAATCCTCATAAATGGGCCTTTGTTTTTTTTTTTTAACTAAGTTATTATTGGCAACAAATAATGTTCTCTTTTGATAAAAGTCCAAATATGTAATTTGTATAACATGAAATTGGCCTTTGTCTTCCATTAAGAAGTCCTGTCTATTCCAATTCACTCCTCCCTGTCTTAATTTCACTTTATGGGAGAAGTAATATATCATGCTCAATTATGAAAAAATCCAAATGAGAGAAAACTGAGACTTTTAGCTACCTGACAGAATTATATAATTTACATATTTGCTCATTTCTTAGTTTTATTTTAGCTTAATCAGGTATATGGTATACACAAAATATTAATGCACAGTATCTTGGTGGCACCTGGCAATTGGTGTAAACAGAAGCATTTAGAAAAACTGGGCTTCATCATTCTTGTATTCAGAGAACTGGCTTCCCAGGAAAGAAGTGATGATATGAGCAATACTAGGGGAAGCGAGGAAAAGAAATGTAAACTTTTTAGGGTGAGTGGCATATTCAGAAGTGGAATCCTAGTTAATAAAGAGGGAAAGGATGAGGAGCCCACCATGTAGGGTAGGTCAAGATATGCTGAACACTGGCTTTGCCATCTTTTAGAGTTGATTCAAGATGGAAAGTAATTTAAACTTTAAAGAGACTTTGAAAAGAATATGACTCTCAAGTATCAGTAAACGCTGATAGTCCATCATTCATTATATTAACAAATCTTAATTAACCATCAACTACATGAATGGCAAAAAGCTAGATACTGCATATGGTTCAGTGTACACTGTTTTTAAGAAATATTAAAAATATCACCTAAATGACAACTTAATTTTTTAATATCAAATTATACACAGGGAATGGCTGAACACAATATGTAGTTGTCTCCTGTCTCCATCTGGAAATTTGAACATCAAAATAAATATATTTGACCTATTCTTTGCTTATTTGGAAATGTGTATTATGATTAGATTGTTAATATAAAAATTGCATATAAGAGTGAGAAATATAGACATGGGAAATCTGAAATGCAAGAACTTTTTTGAGCCATTATTGCAATCTGATGACGCAACTATTAACAGATATTGCTCCACATTATCCTGGTCATAAATTATGGAGGCAAAATATTGATATTTTTACTCACAAATCAGTCTAATTGATAAGCTTCATTTGATAACTTATCACAATGCCTGTACTGTGTCTCCAGGGACTGTTCAGCATGCTGGAAACAAAAGTGTAAATAAATCAGTTATGATCCCTTTTGATAACATGTATATTTCGGATATAAATTCTAACAAGGCTAGAGTTCCATTTAGTATTAATAGAGCCATAATTTATCTGATAAAGTTCTATAATATCATTGTCTCGTGTGGCAAAAATTGTGAGAAAGGAGCACCTCAAATGAGCTTTTACTCTTCTTGCTATTCCCTTTCCTTCTATTATTCCATTGACACTTGCAATAGTTTATTCAGTTTTTAATAGTTTTTTAAGAATATGTTTTATGTTTTTATTGATTTCAGAGAGGAAGAGAGAGGGAGAGAAACATCAGTGATGAGAGGTAATCATGGATTGGCTGCCTCCTGCAAACTGCCTCCTGCACGCCCCCTACTGGGGATCAAGCCTGCAACTGGAGCATGTGCCCTAACAGAGAATCAAATTGTGATCTCCTGGTTCACGGGTCAGCACTCAACCACTGAGCCAACCAGCCCGGCAGTTTATTGAGTTTTATCTCATGGATTCATTTAACAAATTTTTCTGAGTACCTGGGGTGTTTGAAGTACTGATTTAATCCGTGGTGATGCAGAGTTAAATGTAGACAGAAGACTATACAGAAAGGATCCCCTAATTAAATGTTGGGTAATACCCACACTGAGAAGATAAAAATAGCAGGTGTTACTATCAGAGGGAATATAAAATGAATATGCACAGGAGTAGATGGAGATAACACATTAAAAAAAAAAGAGACCACTGGTACCAAAGAAAGAGAAAATGTCATTATGAAGCAGGTGTTTAGAAATTGGAAGGTGTAAAGATAAGTCTAATAAAATAACTTGATTTTGGCTAGTAGATCATGAAAGTGATATGAAAATAAATGAAGAAAATCAAAACAAAAGACCAGATAATTTAGGCCAACTTTTTTTTTTCACCCAAGAAATTACTATGTGTTTCAAAAAAGTGGCGCCTGATTTAAAAAAGAAAAATTCTAATTGTCCATTTTAATCTGGTAGAAATATTCTAGACTAAGTTCTAGAAAATATATTACAGCACCATAGCAAAGGCTGGAGTATGGAGTCAACTAAACATATATTAATCCAGCATATATTAATTCAGCAGCTGCAAATCAGTAAATCAGTGTTTTCAAATCTTTGCTTAGTTCTACCTCTAGGAAGAGTTTTCAGTGGCATTTGCTTTTGCCTTATTATAAGTGTTTTAACATCATTTACCATAGCATTTTAAAAATAACATATCAAATAGAACTACAATTTAAGCATTTATAATGATATATTTTAATATTTGATTAACCATTTTTGCTGTTAACTGAATTTTTTCTTTATTGTGAAAATCAGACGTATAACAAGGAGTAAACTTAGATTAAAAGAGGAAAAAAAATTTGATCTGATTAACACTAATGGGCAATATTTTCTGTAATGTGTGTCCAGAATACTAATTTGTAGTAAAGAATTCTGATCAAATATATTGAAATATATTGGTTCCAAAATGGTAAAACATGTTTCTTTATTGCAGGACTTCTCAGAAATCTGATATATCATAAAATCCATAAGGCTGTAGATTATTTCCATTTTATTCACTTCTGTCTATTAAATGTGTGATTCTCAATGACTATTTCCTGTAATGAGAGCACAGTAGTTCCTAAATATATATGGCCACAAAGACTATCCACCCCCGCTCCCCCCCCCCGCCACCCACACACACGCAGAACATCTAGCTGTATAGAAACACTGTGGGAAATGCTAATGTTTTGTAATTCATGAAAGAAGTGACTCTATTACTAGAAATGCTGTTTACCAAAACTTCCTCTAGAGCAGTGGTTCTCAATCTGTGGGTCGCAACCCCTTTAAGGGTCTAATGACCCTTTCACAGGGGTCGGCTAAGACCATTGGAAAACACATATATAATTACATATTGTTTGTGTGATTAATCACTATGCTCTAATTATGTTCAATTTGTAACAATGAAATTGGGGGTCACCACAACATGAGGAGCTGTGTTAAAGGGTCGCGGCATTAGGAAGCTTGAGAACCACTGTTCTAGAGCATATCAAGTCCCAAAATTGTGTATTGCAAAGAAAATTCAATAAACAACCACTGAATGCTGACAGCCCGATTTACCGTGTAAATTATTTGAAGGACTAAGGAGGGTTGAATCAAGTCTCTGCCCTCCAAATTTTGCCACAATGTATTGACATAACTTGTGCTTACCTCCCTCACTGTAAGTGCTGGCTGTGAGGATGCTAGGATCATAGGCATGAGGCTGTTTCCCCAAGGGAGCAGTTAGCACTAGCTTTGAGGAGGAGGCAGGGCAGAGCTGGGTCTGTGGGCGTCTGCATTAGCCACAGGGGAGTGGCAGGGCATTGTAAGGAGAGTGGGTTGGAATGGTTGAAGTGTGTAAGACAGCAGAAGGTTGGCAGGAAATGATTGGTGTTAGGAGTCAGGGAGTGGGGACAGGGGAAGCGTAAAGCACACAAATCCAGGTTTCAAAGGTGTTTGAATACCTTGCTTAGGAGTGTGTTCAACAAAGGGCTTGGTGTTATAGGAGCCTGGGAGAAGTGTATGATCCATCTGCAGAGGCAAGATTTAACAGGGAAGTTGAGAACAGATATAAGCGGTAGTTTGAGGCAGCAGGAAAGCAAGGGAAATGCCAAGTCACATTTGTATTACACCTACTATGTGCCAATTTATATATGTTTATTTCATGTCACCCACTTCATAATCCTGTGAGTTTAGTAGCTATCGTGAACTGCTGGCACCGAAGTTGAGACGTGATGTATTATACTGCACAGGGACATGGCATGTGCAGCCAGACTGCCAGGGTTGGAATCCTGGGTGTGCAACTGACAATGTGGCCTTGAACAGTTTGTAGAGGTACAGATAGGTACTTACCTGGTACAGATATAGTCACATATAAATAGGGACCTAGAGTGCTTTAATGCCTTTATCTCTATAAAAGGAATCATAATGCCACCTATTTTATGTGGCCATTGTGTGGATTAAATAAATTAATACATATAAAGAATTTTAAACCACATCTGGCACATGGCAAGAACCAGAAAGTTACTATCTTTATTTCAGAACAAGTAAGTTGCCCAGAGTCACACTGATATTTTGTAGTAGACTCAGGATTTATTTTGAGTCTGACTTCAAAGCCTGGGCTGTCTTTTCACTATCTCAAGACAATGCGTGATTAATTTCTAAATACATTGTGCAGGCAAGAATTTCCCGGGGAGCTCCAAGCTAGGAGAATTCATTTCAGGTTGAGGTAGTCAGAGAGATCTTTATTAAAGAATTGGGAATTGTGCAGGCCCTGAAAGATGGATGAAGTGTTGAGAAATGAGGAGGAAATGAGTGGGCATTTTAAGTGACTGTATTGGCATGAGTAGAGGTATAGTTTTAGAAAAGTGCAAATATCCATAAATCAATACATTTTCTTCTGAGTTTGGGAATCCTAACAAAAGTATAGTCAGGTAAAATTAATTTGAAAGGAAAATATTAACCTGAAATCTCACCACTCTACTCAAAAACAATTTATTTTTTCATTTTTATGTTATTGTCAAGTCTTTGTTCACAGATAAATATGTAATTTATTTTATAGTTATGATCATGTGAAAAATCACTCAAACTATTAGTTTAGCACTACATAGAATGTCTGTCTTACTGTACTGTGCAACAATTAAAGAAAAATCACTGCAGTTGCTGACATATGCCAAATCATATTTATACATATATATGTGTATATATACATTAATATTTATATACATATATACATACCTATATACACACATAACTGCACAATTTTATATTTTCTATTATATCATTTAGAATTAGGATATTTTTTAATTGAACCCTTTTAAATTTTGGCACAATTTAATAAATTATCTTATAAACAATTAGGAGATTGTTCATGTAATGCAGATACATTTCAATTAATATTTTATTAATTTTTAATGTTTTAATATTTTAATTTGAAATAATCTCATACATGTGAAAAACTATAAAATATTATAGCATATCATATGTACCCTTCACCCAATTTCTTAGGTGTTAATAATTTAAACATAACCATTATACAACTAACAAAATTTGGAATATATTTTTCTTATAATCTCTTTAATGTTACTTAACCCATTTACTTTGTTTTTTTTAATCTTCACCCAAGAATATTTTTCTATTGAATTTTAGAGAGAGTAAAGGGAAAGGGAGAGACACATTGATTGGTTGCCTCCTGCACATGCTCTGATAGGGACTGGGGATCAAGCCAGCAACTAAGGTACATGTCCTTGACTGGAATCAAACCTGGGACCTTTCAGTCCACGGGCTAATGCTCTATTCACTGAGCAAAACAGGCTGCAGCTTAATTCATTTACTTTTAATCTGTGTGTGTCTTTATATTTAAAGTGGATTTTGCTTTTGATTCACCCTCATAATATGTCTTTTAATAGGTACATTTATGCCACTGACTTTCAGAATGCTTAATGATAGTTACTACCACATCAGGTAGCTTCTTGGGCTTCTGAGGCCGGCCAGTGGCCCAGGATTGGATCTGATCATGGGCAGCAGGCCGGTGGCTTCTGGGGCCGGCCTGCCACCTGGGATCAGATCTGATCATGGGCGGCAGGCAGGCAGCTTCTGGGGTTGCACATGGGGGCCTGGATGCTGGCTTGCACTGGTGGCTCGCGCTGTCCCGCCCTGTCAACAGTATGCAAATTAGCCGCCATCTTTGTTGGCAGTTAATTTGCATACCACACTGATTAGCCAATGGGGGCGTAGCAAAGATACAGTCAATTACCATGTTTGTCTATTATTAGATAGATGATCTGAACACCCCAATCTAGTAACCATCTGTCACTGTGAGAAGTTATTATATAGAGGTACCTCTATTATGTTTAAATCAATGCAAAAGGAGACATACTTGCCTTTCATAACTGTGACTCCGAGGTCCCAAAAAAGTTCTATGTTAAGCTCAAAGGAATATTAGTAGCTAAAACTCAAATCTTCCCAGTTCAGAATTAATATAATAGCTAAGATTCATGGGTACTTATAGAGTATTTTAAATACTTAATATTTATGGTTACTTGGTTTTCACATTAGCCTGGTGATCTGCATGATTAGGAAATTGAAATAAGAGAAGTTGAATAACTTCCTCAGCCCCATCCCTACAGTCATCTCAATGGTGGTGGGATGGAGGGCTTGAATTGTTTAGAACTAGATCTTCTGTCTGCCTGAGTTGTTCCTCATGGTGAAAGGACTAGGTCTCACCAACAACATAAGCACACATTGGGGGAGGGATTTCAGGGCAGGCAAAATGGTAGATACCTGCTGCTGCAATCCACTTACAAAACATGAAAACTTCCTGCTTCCCAGGCTCTTCCTACTTTCCTCCCAATGAAACTATAAATTTTTTGCACGAGTAAAATCAAGACAAATAAAAGTGCGAAAATGCTACATTCTGTTTTCATTAGATAGGGTAAATATGTGTTCCTACTATTTAGGTTGCATACTTAATAAAAGAGGTAATTGAAAAAAATTGGCATTGCCCTGTAGCCACTAAAATGCAAATGCCTATGCATGTTTGAAAAATTGCAAAATAAAGTCAACTTTTTAATCTGTGGGTTAGTCTCTTTGCTTGTATCCTGAGATCAACTAGTTTTGAAGAGCAGAGTTTAAATTCTCCAGTATAATCCTGAATACATTGTTTGTTTAGCACAATATTTCCCAAATTTTACTCATTTATACACTAAATTCATGAACTTTGCTCTTTTTAATACCATATCTATTGCCTTTAAATTAACTAATAACTTTTACCACAAATGGATTGTTTCATTTTATTGTATTATATTTTTTGTTAATCCTCATCTGAGGATATTTTTTCCCATTGATTTTTAGAGAGGGTGGTGGGAGGGAGGGAAGGAGAGAGAAAGAACCTGCAATCTAGGTAAGTGCCCTTGACTGGGAATCAAACCTTGACCCTTGGATGTGTGGGCCAACACTCTAATCACTAAACAATACCAGCCAGTACTCAAATGGTTTATTTAAAAACCTATAGCATATTAGAAATTAAAAGTGGGTGTTTTCCAATAAATATTTAAATTAATGAAAATTATTATAATTCATGAAAAGATAGTACCAAATATAGGACTATATTTTATATAGTATCAAAATCCAAACTTGATGCCATCACTGTTAGTCATGTTATGTATTAACTAAAGTGATTTTGGCTCTTTTTCAAGGACTTTATGAAGAAAGATGCTACAGATTCCTTTATATTGGCACTCCTTAAATGCCTTTCATTGACACCAGGCCGGCATTATACTGTGGCTCTGCTCTTTGGGCAATATCTGACCTTGTCTACAAATAGTATCAGCATACAGCAACATTATGTGAAAAAGCAATAGTCACATATTCTTCAATTTATGCTATATTTGGAGACTGTCAGTTCGTACCACTTAGAATAGAATTGAAGGAAGCATAAAAACTATATTCAAGAAAGATATAGAAAAATCAGCATAGTCACTCATCTCGGAGGCCCAGAAATCAGGATTCTAAAAAGATTCCCAGGTGATTCTAATGTGCAGCCAAGGTTGAAAACCACTGGGTTAAACAGTCATATACTTGACAAAGTGTTCTCCTGATATTTCCAGTACCCAACTATTAGCCATGGTTTTTGACTAGACCAAAGAAAACTGATGACTTGTCTAAAACCAACCTCTTCCTAGTTTTTATGACCAGGGTGAAGCTCGTATCTCCACAAAAGAGTTTTCTATATAAGGAGCTGTTTGAAAGCATTATTATTGCCTTAATTTCACTATGACTTAAACAAAATCTAATGGGAACAGAAAAGTTCATTGAACAAAATATGACTTCTGCAAGCCACTCCCTAGTTTCATGAATTTCAATGCTACTGATAGTCATGCACCTCATTTAGAATCCCACTTACAGTCTTAGTTCCATGCATTCTTTTAAATAGAAGTGAGGTAACACTAAAGTCATTTCGATACATTTCAATAGAAAAAACAAAAGTTGGGTGCTTGGTAACACTGCTTCCTAATAATAATGATGAGAATTATCCATTTAAACTGGTGGCTCTGTGTGCCAAGCATAGTTTCAAGTGACTTTTAGAACATCCTTATGAAACAGGCATTTTTACTTCAATCCCGCAAATGAATAACTTGAGACACAAAGAACTTAAATAATAGTGCAAAGATTAAAAAATTAATAAACTGAAGAGCTTTAATTTAAACCAGAACTACAAGCCTATGTTTTGTTTATGAAAATAGTCTGACTGCTTTCCTGGTGCTCATTTCTTTTTATTTCTTGAGAAACAAAATATTTATTCTCCGTCTTTATGCTGCAAGTATTTTTCATTTTATTATCTTGATAGAAACATTCTAATTTTTTATATTTTATATCTAACTCCATAAAATTGTGCTTAAATTACCCACTAGATTTTTCCTCCTCATGTAAATCTGAATTGATATTAAGAAAAGTAAAATACTCTTTCTGTGTTCAAATATTTTGGTCTCTGTGTGTGAATATTCCCCTTGAGGGGTTCTTCCTCTATACCTCATAAATCATGTAATCACTATCCGATTTTGTCATGCCAGCTAAGTAGTTATGGCTACATCACTAAATGACATATGATTTATAGTTCTGGTAGGTAATCTCTGATGGCAAATATCTTTTAATGTCTTCTTCCATAAGACTAAGTGCCCTTTATTAGTGATTTCTAAGAGTTTTTTTTAATTGAATAATAAATTTAAAAAACACACATAAAAGGTAATCAGAACTGCTTCAATGTATTCAGTCAGACAGTATGTATACTAGTATATGTATGTGTGTGTGTTGGATCTGACCTCTCGCTGATTAAGTTTTTATTCCTGGAGTTTAAAAGAAAAATACAACGTTTTCTATGGACAGCCAGAAAAACATATGATAGCTGTACTGTGTTTTTGTTGTTGCTGTTGTTGTATTTTTAAGAAACCCTAACTGGGTTTTATAAAGTTTTCTAAAACATGCTTTTAGGAGCTATTTGTAATGCTTTTTTAATCTTTAAAAAGTATACAGTAATTAAAGATTATAAATATGTATCAATATATATTGTTTAATTAAATCTTTATTGTTCAGATTATTACATTTGTTCCTCTTTTTCCCCCCATAACTCCCCTCCTCCCAGTTCCCGCCCCACCCTCCGCCCTCACTCCCCACCCACTGTCCTCATCCACAGGTGCACGATTTTTGTCCAGTCTCTTCCCGCATCTCCCACACCCCCTTCCCCCCAAGAATAGTCAGTCCATTCCCTTTCTATGTCCCTGATTCTATTATAATCACCAGTTCATTCTGTTCATCAGATTTCTTAACTTGATTCTTAGATTCACTTGTTGATAGATGCATATTTGTTGTTCATAATTTGTATCTTTACCTTTTT
>NW_006299705.1:14081581-14107277 GCF_000327345.1 Myotis davidii
AAATTCTAGTTGGTTCTTTATCACTACATCGAGGGTCTCATTAGATTTCTTGAGGATCTCACTACATTTATCGGCAGTTTCTAGCAAATTATTGAAAGACCTTAAAAGTGCGGTTTTTAGCTCTATATCCTCCATTTCTGTCATGTTTCTTTGTCTCCGCATTTTTTATGCTTTCTTGGTGCACCCCCTTGTGGTCTTTGTGCGCAGTCTTGTTGTAGTTAAGCCTTGATTGTTGTCGGCAATACTGGGGTGATTTGACCTCCAGGCTAACTGGCTATATCTCAATATATTTTTAAAAGCTACAAGAAATGTACTATCTTATAGCCATTATAATGAGCTATTTATTTTATTTTAAAAATATTTTTTATTAATTTCAGAGAGGAAAGGAGAGGGAGAGACAGAAACATCAATGATGAGAGAGAATCATAGACCAGCTGTCTTTTGCATGCCCCTCACTGGGGATGAAGCCTGTGACCCTAGTATGTACACCTACCGGGAATGGAACCATCACCACCTGGTTCATAATTGGACACTCAACCATAGAGCCATGCTGGCTGAGCTCTAAACATTATCCTTTGAAGATACCTGTGCCCCTTATGGTTGAAGATGTGTCCCCGGAGCAAGAATCAGGTTTCAGATAGTCTAGCTTTGGCATGGTCCACAGGGGGCAGGTTCTAAACCTTTAGCCAGAGCAGTGGTTCTCAACCTTCTGGCCCTTTAAATACAGTTCCTCATGTTGTGACCCAACCATAAAATTACTTTCGTTGCTACTTCATAACTGTCATGTTGCTACGGTTATGAATCATAATGTAAATATCTGATATGCAGGATGGTCTAAAGTGACCCCTGTGAAAGGGTCGTTCGACTGCCAAAGGGGTCGCGACCCACAGGTTGAGAACCGCTGAGCCACAGGTATTCCCTTTAATCCTCTCTACTCACCCATCCATTCCATTTCTACAGTCTGTATCATGCATAAAATCCCAATCTCTGTTACATGCATTTACATACATATGTATAAGTATACAATTTAAATTTTTCTTGCTCACATATTGCATATTTTTAATATAAATTCTTATCGTCTTAAGCAATAAGGATTCTCTCTTCTTGTAACCTTTAAGGGCTTGGCCAAGTAAAGCAGCATGTACAAGTTATTTGCATTTTTTAAATTTATTTTTTAGTTTTAGGCGTACACAAAAGAAAATCTTGTAAATACTTTCAACCTTTTGTGTTTTTTCTTTGTATTTCTTTTGTCCTGCCTTGGTTACTTTTTCTTTTATACAGAACTAATTTCATCTTATGCTTTTATAATAAGCTATTTTTTCAGGTTATAAAAAGTAGACAATGGCTAAGCTTTCATCTATTTTTTATATACTGGGTCTACATAAAATTTTATTTGAAAAAATAATCCTTTTGCTAAAATTGTTTAAATATTCAGTATAGTAAATGAATATTTTATACTATGTAAATTTAATAAAATTTAGTATAACTATTTTTTTTAAATTTTCACCCGAGGATATGTTTTTCTTGATTTATTGACTTTAGAGAGAGAGGAAGGAGGAGAGAGTAAAACATCAATGTGAGAGATGTTTGCATCTCGTTTGCACCCTGATGGGGATCGAGCACACAACTTAGATATGTGCCCTGACCAAGAATCAAACCAGCAGTCTTTTGTTGTATTGGACAACGCTACAACCAACTGCGCAACCCAGCTTAGGCTACATATTTTCTTAAGATTGGCTTGGGAACTTTTCTTTATCAATATTTATACATTTATATCAGTCTCCTTAATGGTTGCATAATATTCCAAGGCATAACTGCTTCAAATTGTGATTATAACTTCTCCATTGATAAAACAAATCATTCCAAATATTTAAATACAAAAACTAAAGCAATGAACAACATTCCAGCTTCACATGTGTGTATCCCTTACTAGAGGGCTACCTATTTAGTAATACAATGATGAAGATATAATAGATGAAAGGTAAGCATTTGTGTTTTTTTAAATCATTTATTTTTCCCCAAATACTATTTTGAAAATTATCAAAACAAGTATTCTTTTATAAAGTAGAAATAATACTAAAATGTTGATCAAATGGTAAGAAAACTACAAGTTAATATTAAAATCAGAAAAACAAACAAACTGTCCCTAAAATTTTTTTAAACTATTTGTTAAACAAACCTTGCATCAAAGGGGAATAAAAACTGGAGTTCATGGAGTTCAGTTTGTTGGAGCATCATCACATACTCTGGGAACATTGCAGGTTCAATTACTAGTCAGGCGGTGTTGGAGAGCATTGAGAAGGCAACAGGTTAATGTTTCTTTCCCTTCCTCTCTCTATAAATCAGTAAAAAGAAAAAAACACCACAGATCCTCAGATGAATATTTAAAAAAAGAGAAAGAAGGGAAATAAAAACTGAAATTGAGGAAGTTCTAAAACTAATGGTAATACAAACCTACATATCAAGATCTAGGGAGTACAATAAAATTGATTGCATTAGAAAGCTAATAGCATTAAATATATGTAGGAAAATGAATAATAAAAGATTTCATGCACAAATAAAAAAAGTTGTATAGGAAACAAAAAGTCAAAACAAAGCATCAGCTAGAAAATAATAAAAACACAGCCATAAATTTAATTTCAAAAGAGAAAAACAGAACCAACTGTTACATAGAATAATTTAAAATCATTAAAAAGACAAAAGAAATAATGAAAAGGGGGAAGGAACCACGAGTATATAAAATATTAAATAAGAAAATAAACGTTGAATCTCAGAAAATTGTTTGATATTTATAAGAAACTATTTTGAGTAATTAAGAGAAATAAATTTGAAAACAGACTAGACTTTGGATGGTGAACACACAATACAATGTACAGAAGATGTAGTAAAGAATTGTATACCTGTATAATTTTTGTTAACCAATGTCACACCAATGAATTCAATTAAAAAGACAGTGGGGCCTTGACTTATGAGTGTCCCGACTAACAAGTTTTTCGAGATATGAGCCGTCTCTCGGCCAATTTTTTGCTTTGACTTGTGAGCTAAAATTCGGGTAATGAGCCAGCTTCAGATACCCCACTGATAGCTGGCACAGCGAACGTCACAGTGAATGCCATAACATCAGCCCAGTATCACGTGTCTCATTCGTTCACTTTAAGTTTTGACATATGAGTAATTTGAGTTACAAGCTCTGTCACGGAACGAATTAAACTCATAAGTCAAGGCCCCACTGTAGTAAGTTAAAGGAAGTGTACAAAAAGAAGAAAGCACTGTATCTATCCTGTCCCTGCCTCCTGAGGGCCCTAAAGAAAACAGAATGCAGACTGGTGCAGCCACTGTGGAAAACAGTATGGCATTCCATGAAAAAATTAAAAATGGAACTGCAATTTGAGCCAGTGATTCCACTTCTAGGAATATATCCCAAGAAACCAGAAACACCAATCAGAAAGGATATATGCATCAATAAAATATATTTTTTTAAAAAGAAGGAATTCTTATCATTTGCAACAGCATGGATGGAACTGGAGAGCCTTATGCTAAGTGAAATAAGCCAGTCAGTGAAATATAAATATCATATGATCTCACTCATTTGTGGAAAATAAAGAACATTATAAACTGATGAACAAAAATAGATATAGAGGCAAAGAAGCATTGAACGTACTGTCAAACTATAGCAGGAATACAGGGGAGGGTTCGGGGTGGAGGTTAAGATATCAACTGAAGGACTTGTATCCATAAAGTAGGGGAGGCCAGAAAGAGGTCAATGGGGAAAAAAGGAGACATATGTACTACTATTTGGAATACTTTAAACAATAAAATAAAATTTAAAAAAAGAAAACAGTTTTCTATTTATAACACCACTTAGACATAATAAATTAAAGCTCTACAGAAAAAAGCAATAAATAAATTAATTTGAAAACAGGATGTGATGGATAAATTTCTAAGAAAAATATAATTCTTCAAAATCAACTTTTAAAAGGAAGTAAGTTTAGTTAGAACACTTTTCAAACAAGAACTACAAATCAATATCTCATGAATATAGATGTAACAACCCTCAAAAACAAACATCAAATTGAATCCAACAAGGTAGATAAAGAATTATACACCATTGCCAAGTGTTGTTTACCCCAGTTATGCAAGTCTATTTCTTGTTTTTTTTTAATTAAATTTATTGGGGAGATATTAGTTAATAGGATCATATTGTTTTCAAGTGTAGATTTCTATGATAACATCATCTGTTTTCTGGTATGACTTTGCTTTTGGTATTAAGATAATGCTGGCCTTACAGATTGAATTAGGAAGTATTCCCTCTGCTTCTATCCTATGAAAGAAATTGTAGAGGCTAGTTATAATGTCTTCCTTAAATATTTGGTAGACTTCACCAGTAAAACCTTCTGGGTCTAGTGTTTTCTGTTTTGGAATATTATTAATTATTGACTCAACTATTTCACAGATATAGGCCTATTTAGATTACCTATTTCTTCTTATATGTATTTGGCAGACATGTCTTTCAAATAATTGTATTTCTTTATTATCTGTTTAATTTCTATAAAATCTTTAGTGATGTTCTGTCTTTTTTATCTGATATTAGTAATTTGTCCTCTTTCTTTTTTTTAGTTACTCTGAGTACTGGCTTACCTATTTTATTGATATTTTCAAAGAGCCGAAACCGGTTTTGCTCAGTGGATAGAGCGTCGGCTTGCGGACTGAAAGGTCCCAGGTTCGATTCCGGTCAAGGGCATGTACCTGGGTTGCGGGCACATCCCCAGTAGATGTGCAGGAGGCAGCTGAGCGATGTTTCTCTCTCATCGATGTTTCTAACTCTCTGTTTCTCTCCCTTCCTCTCTGTAGAAAATCAATAAAATATATTAAAAAAAAGAGCTGGCTTTTGATTTCATTGACTTTCTCTATTGATTCCTTGTTTTCAATTTTTTAAAAATATTTTATTGACTTCAAAGAGAAAGGGAGAGGAAGAGAGAGATAGAAACATCAATGATGAGAGAGAATCACCAATCAACTGCCTCTTGCATGCCCCCTACTGGGAATCAAGCCTGCATGTGCCCTTGACCTGAACTGAACCCAGGACCCTTCCACAGGCCAACACTCTATCCACTGAGTCAAAATGCCTAGGGCTCCTTGTTTTTAATTTTTTCTGTTCTAGTTATTTTTTATTTTGTTCTACTTGCTTTAAATTTGATTTGCCTTTCTTTCTCTAATTTCCTAAAGTGGACACTTAGGTTATTGATTTAAAATTTCTTTTGTAATAGATGCATTTTATGCTATAAAATTTATTCTAAGCAGTGTTTTGCTGCATTTCACCAATTTTTATATATTGTGTTTTTATTTTTTAAATACCAAATCCAGATTCTTCTTTGACTTATGTGTTATATAGAAGTGTGTTGTTGAAGCACACATGTGCAGTTATCTTTCTGTTATTAATTTCTAGATAATCCCATTGAGGTCTGAGAACATACAGCGTGTGACTTCTATTCTGTTAAATTTATTAAGGTGAATTTTCGGGCATGGAGTGTGGTCAGTCTTAGTGAATGCTTCATGTGAACTTGACAAGAATGTGCATTCTGCTCTTGTTGGATGAAGTGGTCAGTAGTTGTCAATTACATTCAGGTGACTGAATTATATTCATTGTTGAGTTAACTATGTCCTTATGCCTGCTGGATCCATCAGTTTCTGATAGAGGAATGTTGAAGTCTCCAATCATGAGAGTAGATTCATCTATTCCTCTTTCTAATTATATTAGTTTTTTCCTCACATAGTTTACACTCTTGTTGAATGCATACCTGTTTAAGGATTTTTCTGTTTCAGATAATGGACCCTTTAATTATTATATAATGTTCTTCTTTATTCCTAATAACTTTATTATTTTGAAGTCTGCTGTCAAAATAATGTAACTATTCTTGTTTTCTTTTGATTAGTGTTAGCATGGTATATTTTCCTCCATCCATTTACTTTTACATGTGTTTTTAAATTTAAAGTGGATTTTTTTTATAGAAACCATATGGGTTTTTGTTTTCTGATCTACTTTGTCATCTCTCTCAATGGTACATACCATTGACTTTCAAAGTGATAATTGGTGTAGTTGGATTAAAATCTACCATGTTTATTACTGGTTCCCTGTTGTTGCCTTTGTTCCTAATTTTGTCTTCCATTCTTTTTCTGACTTTTGTAGTTTTAATGGAGAATTATATGGTTTTATGTAATCTGCTTTCTTAGCATATCAGTGGTTAAAGTGTAGGCCCACAGACCAAATGGTTTTGGGTTCAATTGCTGGTCAGGGACTCCATCCCCAGCCCTGTCTCTCTCAGATTGATATTTCTGTCTGTCTTTCTTCCTCATCCTTCCCCTCCACTCTCTCTAAGAAATCAATAGGAAAAGTGTCCTCAGGTGAGGATTTAAAAAATATTAGCAGTTACCCTAGAGTTTGCAAATACATCTACAGATAATCCAAGTCCATTTTCAAATAGTGCTATACCACTTCATAGGAGGTATGCATGTTTCATAACAAAATAATCTTAATTCTTCTCTCCTATTCCTTCTATCATTATTATTTATTTCACTTACACATAAGCATAAGCATGTTATATACGTGCATAATCAAATATATTGTTGCTATTATTATTTTGAACAAGCTGCCTTTTTACATTTATTATGAATAAGACAAAAATTTTTGAAAAATCTTAACTTGTTCCTTCTTCAATGATCTTCTTTCTTTATATACATCCTACTTCTTTAAATTGTACCTTCTGGCAACAAATTCTGTTTTGGTTGTTTGAAAAAGTCTTTTTCATGTTCCCTTTTGGAAGATAACTGTTCCCGTTACAAAATTCTAAGTACAAAGTTTTTCTCTTAATATGTTAAATATTCTACTACACTTTCTTCTTGCTTTGCATGGTTTCTGAGGATAACTAGGGTTCAACTCTTATCTTTGCTCCACTTTATCCATTAATTTATTAATTAATTTGTTTGTTTGTTTGTTTATTTTTCTGCTATATTTAAGGTGTTTATTTACCTCTGTGTTCTTTTGGGATTTTTTCTTTATCTTTGATTTTCTAAAATTTTAAAATTATATGATTACGTGTATTTGTCATGACTGGAACATTACTTTTCTTGGTGATGTCTGAACTTTTGGACCTGTGGTTTGGTGCCTGACATTAATTTGGGAAAATTCTAAATTCTTATAAGCCCATCAGAGGCATTACTCATTTCTGTTAGTGTTTTGTTTTTGTTTTTGCTTTTCTCCAGTATTTTAGGTTTTTTTTTTCCTTAGGATTTCTCTCTCTCTGTTACATTGCCCACCTATTCTCCCATGTTGTCTATTCTAACCGTTGGAGCCCTTAGCATATTAATTATAGTTGTTTCAAATCCCTGTTCTGCTAATTCTGACATCTCTGCCACATCTGGTTGTGATGTATACTCTGCCGCTTCACTGTGTGTTTTTGCCTTTTGGTATGCCTTATAAATTTTTTTTTCTTAATAGCTGTATATGATATAGTGGGTAAAGGAACTTTTATAAATGCGCCTTTAGTAATGTGGCGGTGAGGGTGGCTGTATGAGGAGTGTTCACTAGTATAGTCTTGTGATTAGGTCTAGTCTCTTAGTAAGCTGTGTGTCTGGACTGTGAACTTAACCATTTCTCAGGATTTTACTCTTAGGTAGGACAGGATGGGTAGGGCTGCCTAGAGTGGGGTATTTCCCTTCCTCCACATTAGTTAAACTCTAAAAATAGTTCAGCAAATTAGAATCTAATTAACTAGTTTACTCTGAGGACTGGCCTTGTTCAGAAAAAAGTGCTCTTGCCCTAAGCAGTTTGGGTCAGTGAATAGAGTGTGGACCTGCGGACTGAAGAGTCCCAGGTTCGATTTCAGTCTAGGGCATGTACCTCTGTTGCGGGCACATCCCCAGTGTGGGGTGTTCAGGAGGCAGCTGATCGATGTTTCTCTCTCATTAATGTTTCTAACTCTCTATCCCTCTCTCTTCTTCTCTGTTAAAAAATCAATAAACTACATATATTTTTAAAAAGTGCTCTGGACTCTGGTGTTTTCAGAATGGTTCCTTTCTCCTTTTTCAGTGCCAGAAATACAGGGGGATTTTTCTCTGATATTTACTGTAGGAACCTGGTTGAGTTCCTAGAGGTAAATCTCACAATATTGTGCCCAAACCCTACCCCCCCCCCCCCCCCCCCCCCCCCCCCCCCCCGACTGGGTCCACTAGTGTTTTTAATGTTCAGACTTGTTCACAATGAGCCTCTAACAATTTGTCAATTACATTTCAGGTTTTCCTATTCCACCACTGGTTCCTATGCCACGATTTCTGCCTGTGATTTCTGCCCTGGTAAGTCAAGGCATTCTGCATTTGCTTGTCTGTTGATTTTACAGTCTGTTCAGCTTAACGTGTTTTTCTGATGGAGTGGCAGTTTCCAACTTCTGACATATGGAATGAAAACTGTAAGTCTGCTTATTACTTTTTTCAAGTAGGTTTTCATATTTGTTTTATTGAATTTTGAGTGTTCTTTATATATTGAAGATATAGTTTCTTTCTTTTCTTTTTTTCCTTTATAATTAAATCTTTATTGTTCAGATTATTACATTTGTTCCTCTTTTTTCCCCCCATAACTCCCCTCCTCCCAGTTCCCGCCCCACCCTCTACCCTCACTCCCCACCCACTGTCCTCATCCATAGGTGCACGATTTTTGTCCAGTCTTTATCAGGTATATTATTTACAAATGTTTAATATTTACTTTCTTAAATTTTTGTTTCCATAAGAGTGGCATTCAAAGAGTAAAAGTTCTTAGTTTTTATTTTATTTATATATTTTTTGGAGCATGGTTTTGGACTGTATTGAGGAACATTTGTCTTAAGGTTAAAATTACTTTCTATTCTTTCTTCTTAAAAGTTTATAATTTTAGCTTTTACATTTAAGTCTCTGATCCATTTTAACTAACTTTTTAATATGGCATTAAATATGATTAAAGTTAATTATTTCATCCTAAGCATTTCTCAGGATTTTACCCTAGATAGGACAAAAGATATCGAATGGTTGCAAAAATATATGTTAAAAATGTCTTTTTTTTTCACTGTTTCTAAAACTTTTTCAAGTATTAATTTACTATATTTATGTTCTCTCATTATTTGTCTATTATTGTGCTAAAAGTCTTGATTTTTATAATTGTATAATACTTACTGAAGTCAGGTAGTATAAATCCTCCAACTTGATTCTTTTCCAAAGTTGTTTTGGCTAATCTAAGTTTTTATGTTGTTATGGCTATTCTAGATCTTTTGGATTTCCATACATGTTTTAGAAATAGTTTTTCAATTTCTTAAAAAACATCTGCAGAAATTTTGATTAACATTACATTGTATCTATAGACTAATCAAGAAAGAATTTGTGTCTTTAAATTTTTGAAAGTTCAGACCATGAAAAGAGTTTATCTTTCTGTTATTTGTGTCTTTTATATTTCTCTTGACAGTGTTTTTAAATTTTCAGTATACTGGTCTTGCACATCTTTTGCTGGATTCATCCTTAAGAATTTTATACTTTTATGCTACTATAAATGGTACCCTGTTTTTCATTTCAAGTTCAGGGTGTTTGTTTTTTGCTAAAAATAAAAATCGATTTGTTTATGTTGATCTTTTGTCTTGTAATGTTATTAATTTCACTTATTAGTTTTGGTGTTAGAAGCTTTTGTCCAGACTCCTAGGATTTTTAGTTCATCTTTTTATTCTATCAATTATCTAGGGCTGAATAAAAAAATACTCCAAAATATCGCGTCTTAAAACAACAATATTGTTCCTTAAAACAATAGTGCTTATAATAGTTTATAATTTGTGTGTTGGGGGATGGTTTTTCTGTTGTTGGTTTTGCCTAAATTCATTCATGTAATTGCATCAAAATTGCCTCTGATTTGCCATGAATATGAAACAGACTAAGAAAGTTACTTATCTAAAAATATAATCCATTTCTTAGGGAAAAGGAAAGAAATTTAAGACCTCTTGAGGGGAAGAGCTACAAAGAATATTTCCATATTTAGTCTATCAGAGTATTGATATATTACTATTTATATATTGCTTGATTTTACTTAATATTTTAAATAAATTTTGCTGTGTATGTTCATATTTCTTTTACATAACTGAGTGTGTTGCATAAAGTTGTGTATAATATAGATGATAATATGTTAATCATTAAATGTCTAAGGACATTAACAATGTAAGATTAATTAATCTAAAGATCTATGAAATTATCTCAACTTTCTTGTTGATATTGGTACTTTATCCCTCCATTGTACTTAAGAGGAGATTATTACATTTATTAATCTTTCTGAAGTATCAAAATTTGGCTTTCTTGATTTTCTATGTTTTCTACTTGTTTTCTACACCCATGACTTACCTATGTATTTATTCCTTGTACTTACCTTGGTTCATTTTGCTCTTTAATTGTATTTATTTAAGAAGGGGGATTAGATCATTTTTTTTAACAAAAGCATTTAAAACTACTACTTTCCTTTTTAGCATTTGATTATCAACATTTTGTAAATTCTTATATATTGTTGTTGTTTTTTAAATCACTTGATTTAAAGTATCTCCTAATTTTTCTTATTTTACCATGGATTATTAAGGATTGGATTGTTTAATCTTTAAATATTTGAGATTTTTTAAATATATTTTATTGATTTTTCACAGAGAGGAAGGGAGGGAATAGAGAGTCAGAAACATCAATGAGAGAGAAACATCGATCAGCTGCCTCCTGCATACTCTGCACTGGGGATGTGCCTGCAACCATGGTACATGCCCCTGACTGGAATCGAACCCGGGACTGTTGAGTCCGCAGGCCGATGCTCTATCCACTGAGCCAAACCGGTTTGAGCTAAATATTTGAGAATTTATATACATATATATACTTGGTTATTTAGTTCTATTTCAATTCTTTAAAGTAAGAAAATATACTTTTATAATTTTAATCCTTTAGACTTGTTTTATGATCCAGCATATAGACTGTCTTGGTGTTTTGTATACAATTGAAAAAAAAAAGTATTTGCCATAGTTGAAAATAATATACATTATTATTTTCAGTAATAAATTGAAAATTCAATAAATTGGGTCATAGTTTGGTGGTTTCTTACAAAACTAAATACAGCTATATTCTTACCATACAATTTAGCAATTGTATTCCTTGCTATTCCTTATTATGTCCATTCAAAACCTGCACATGGATGTTTATAGCAGTTTTATTCATATTTGCTCAAACTTGGAAGCAACAAGGATGTCCTTCAGTAGGTGCATGAAAAATAAACAGCTGTATATCCAGAAATGAATTACTATTAAATGCTCAAAAGAATTGAGCTATCAAGCCATGAAGAAATATAGAGGAAACTTACATGCATATTACTAAGGGAAAGAAGCCAGTCTATAAAGATTACATTTTGTATGATTCCAATCAAATGACATTCTGTAAAAAGCGAACTAGAAACAATAAAAAGATCAGTGGTTGACAAGGTTCAGAGGAGGGAGTGAGGAGAGAAATGAATAGACTGAGCTCAGAGGACTTTTCGGTCAGCAAAAATACTCTGTATGATATAATGATGATCATATGTAATTATACTTTTGTCCAAAACCATAGAATGTACGACACCAAGAGTTAACCCTAAAGTATATAAAGTTTGGGTGGTTATGATGTATCAACGTAGATTCATTCTTGGTAAAAATGAACCATTCTGGTAAGTGATGTTGATAAATGAGGGGTGGGAGGGGCAAGGGTTTGCATGTGTGGGGCAGAGGGATTATAGGAAATCTCTATACTTTCCTCTCAATCTTGTTTCAAATCTAAAACTTGTCTAAAGAATAGTCTTAAAAATAAAACATTGGCTTATGATTACTGGAAGTGTTTTAATCTTTTATATCCTTTCATTTTACCTATTTTTCTACTAATTATTGAGAGAGAAGTGTTAAAGCCTTCACGTATGATAGGTTTGTTTGTTTTTTTCCATAAGTCTTCTAGTTGATAAGAAGTAGTTAGATTATAGATGTATTTTTAAGTACATAGTCCATAAAATTTGGAGTTGCCATTACTGTTGAGAAATGATATTTTATGTTATTAGTGGATCCCAAGGATAAAGTGGTTTAAATTGTTTGCAGACATATGTGGAGAATGGGAAAAGTAACTCAGATTTAAAAATTTGAGGGACCAGAGTTTTAGAAGGATTGCCAAAGTTAATGTCCCATCCCTGTAATTGGACTCAAAATATAATCCTCCTAGAAATATTTACTCATTAAAAACCTCAGTGAGAAATCTCTTTTGCATTTACTAGTATATATTCAGCTGGACATATATTATTCAATTTGCTGACATATTAGTTTGATTTACTTGTATACTAGTTTCTGTTAGACTTGACCTAAATCTATTTTAAATGTTAAAGCAGAGTGCTTGCTCATTTTTTAAAATTTCTACCTCATGCCTAAAGTTCTCTGATCTGTACATGTATGAGTTCATGAATCTCAAAATACCTGTGTTGAAAGGAATATCAGAGATCATCTGACTACCATTTATAGTGAGAAGCCCCACTACAAAATTCCCACCAAGCAATAATCAGCCTTAGCTAATATATTTACAGTAATATGAATGCATTCACCCTTGAAACAGCTAATTTCTTCACTGATCTAGAAAAAAAGGGGGAAAAAAGCTCAATATTGACTGAATATATGTCTTAATTACTTTGTAAAATTAATCAGAATGCAGATACATATATATATATATATATATACTTTTTAGAAAATACTATGTATTTTTAAAATATGATTTGCAAAACACATTTGTAAATGATAATTTGCTCTGTCTGTCTTTCAGGGAACCTATACACATGTAAAAACTAACAAATCTGAATGCTAAATCCTATTTCTGGTACAATTGGACAGGATTTATCTAATGGTAGGTCAGCAAATTATCAAGATTCAACTGAAATTTGACCAAGAATTTGCTGAGCAAAAATGAATGAATGAATGAATGAATTCTGTATTGGCTCATTTAGCTTATAAGATTTTTGGTAAATCTGACCTATGTCCCAGTTGGTCCCTCAGACTACAAGGACTGCAAATAAGAGAGGCATGGTTTTTCAGAGAAACATGCATTGTGTATTTGTTCTGTTGTTAGGAGAAAGGTGATGGGCAAGAAAATACCATAGATGTCCATTGAAGTGAACAAGAATTTGTAACAAGGAAGGATGGAAAGTGAATTTCAATAACAGGAAGCAGCAAGATACTCTGTGATAGGCCTTGTTCTAGGTTGGTTCTCAGTGGCCTTGATAAAGCAGCAGAGGCAGCAGTGGTGGCCATGGCCTTGTTCTCAAATTAATTTTATTGAGATGGTAACCAAAGTTTTAGATAGAAATAAAGTAAATTAAAGTCATGCAGCTCGACTTGTGCTTTTTTGGGATATAGATAGCATTTCATTACTGTTGTTACACAACAGTGACATATACATTCTGCATCTGTAAAAATGCTATTTACTGACTATATCTTATTATGCAATTGGCATTATAATATATAACTTAGTGTACTATTTCTATAAGGCCAGATGCTCCCAGTATCACAGCTGTCATTGGTGAGTTATCTGCTATCGATTGTATAATGGTGTTAAAACAATTTTAGTAAATAGCCTTTATCTGTTATGAAAATTTATATTATTTTTTTCCTTTGAAAAAACACTGATCCCATTAAACTAACACCATGATCCACTGGCTCAAGATGAAATAATTTAGCATTAGTTTATTTTTATTGTTCTACAAAACATTGTTTTCTCAGTATAGGTTACTTTATTTCACAATGATCTTATTTAAATAAGCAGTCTTTCTTGTATTTTCATGGAATGGCAGTCTCTAAGCATTTCTCATGGTTCCTTGGTGGGACGGTCACTTAATGGTCAAATTAGAGCTCACTCAACCAGATCTGTGGTAACAACAACTACTAGGCAGCAGTTAGTTCTCCTTTTCAGATTTACTGAGCATCCAGGTGGAGTTCATTACTGTGAATCACCCAGCATGTTCCCCTGGCAGCAGATTAAGAAAACAGTCTAAATTAGAGATGGCTGCACTGCTAAACTTATTCCTTGTTCAAAATGTAAGGGCCCCCTACGCTTAGCCGCATACATCTTATCTGTAGCAACCTTCTACCCAGGGAGGTCTCTATTGCTATTGCTGCTGTATTTGTATAATACCTAAAATATTTATGAATCTGAAAGCTGAAAAATTACAGATTTGCTGCTAATACATTCCACAGCTGCATGGTCTTGGTTTGCAAATTTATAACTGGAATTACTACTAACAAATTCCAGCTTTTGAACAATTGCATGTATTTCTCCAACTCTCTGTTTCCCTGTCTCTGTTACTCTCACTCCCCAGACTGAGATGGCTGCAATAGTGGGACAGCCTCTGGGGAGGGAGGGGGAAGGCATGGACGGAACTGTGTGCATCAGTCACCAGCAGCCCCTCTGGCTGATTAAGTAGCAGGTGTTAATAGGAACCCAAGGGAGTGCTCTCCAGTTCCCTGTAACTGGAATGATAGTGACATGATTCAAGGCCTGAAGGGGTTGGAACCTTTTCAGGAAGGGGGAAGGGAAGTGGGTTTGTAAGGTGGAAAATAATAGAAGAAGGTGTGTTGTTTTGAAAGGCATCTCCTAATGCTTGAAAGATATGCAGTTTTTGAAGACTTGAACAATGAAAATTCTAATAGAGATGTGCCAGGCATTAAAAAAGGAATGAAGAAATACTCTAACCTTTAAAATACTGCTCATTCTTTTTATTTTGGAAGTATATTATAAAGAATATAATAAGATGTAATTCGTGTTTGGGACAAGTATTTATTACATAAATATACAAAAAAGTTGATGTTATAAAAATAATGCGGAAAGATGTCATAGCCCTTACAAAATTGCGAGACACATACGTAAAATGCACAAAAATCAATAGATAGGATTGATAATGCAAGTCAGCAATGACTGCCTTGTCTTCATTCATCCCACAAAAAAGAGAGGTATTTGCCATGGAACTTTAAATCAGCAGTGTGCTAGTAATTGTTTAACCTGCTTTTCAGCAGGGAAGGGTAGGGAGAGTGGGGGCAGGGTGTAGGAAGCACAGATTTGTAGGTTGGCTCATTCTCATGGTGTAAATCCCCCAGCCCTGGCTAATTTCAAGCTATACACATGACATTACTGAGTGTAGAGTTAGAAAAAGTTGCACAGCCCTGCTTAAATCATTGCCTAGCAATGCAATATGTTAAAATGATTTTCTGTAAGAACTAAGGGTTGAAACGATAATTTGCCCTTATGTTATTTTGAAATTTAATTATGTTGACCTCTTATAAGAAAAAAAATTAATTCAAAGGAACTCAAGCTATGGATTTATGTGAAGTAAATTAAATATTGAAAAGTAGTAAGAATGCTGTTAATCATTGTTGTCTATTGTTCTAAAGGTATTATTTCTCATCATCATAATTATCTTAATTGATTGTCCATTAGTGAGATGGTTACAGCAATAACCACTAAGTTTATACAAATGAAAGTATTTATTATCTGTCAGACATTTTTCCTTGAACTATTATAAATAACAATAGTTATAAAGAGGTGTTAAAGATGTTTTGAATTGAAGAGAATCACAATTAAATTCTGACAGAATGCTATAAAAGTAAAAAAAATATATAGTTTTTTAAGAAGAAGACTATATATCATTCAAAAAGACCACAAAAGTAATTACTATGTTACAGAATTTGGAGCAGTTCTATTGCTGTGGTCACATAATTGGATAATAAGACCCATTGGTTTAGAAGGAAAACTAAGTTGTCTACATTTAAGGGGGTGGGGGGGGGAGTTGTTTCTAGGTAGCCCTTCAAGAATTTTAGAAAGCAGCAGAATTGACTCTGAAAAAATGTCAAGTAAACCTGAAATTGGAGGAAGGAAGGAAGGAAGGAAGGAAGGAAGAAAGGAAGGAAGGAAGGAAGGAAGGAGGGGGGCTTGGTTGCCCCCAACTGCCTTCCCTTGCAGGCCTGGTTGCCCCCAACTGTCCTCCCCTGCAGGCCTTGTCCCCCAAACTGCCCTCCCTGCAGGCCTGGTTGCCCCCAACTGCCCTCACTTGCAGGCCTGGCCCCTTCCAACTTCCCTCTCCTGCTGGCCTGATTACCCACAACTGCCTTCCCCTGCTGGCCATCTTGTGGCAGCCATCTTTGACCACATGGGGGTGGCCATCTTGTGTGTTGGAGTGATGGTCAATTTGCATATCACCTCTTTATAGGATTCAAAGCTATCTTTGGGTTTCTTACAGAACAGAGTAAACCTAGGCTGAGTCCTGGCTTAATCAACTTACTTTTTCTGCCTGAGATCAATACCAGTTTCTGGGGATTAAAGAAAGAAGCACAAAACGACAGGCTTTAGTGTTTCTGAGGAAATAAGCAAATTCAAAGGTATGTTTCTTCACAAAGAACTTCCAGAGCCACTAATAACTCATGTGCCCTGGGACTTTCCAAGAAATGGCGGGGCAGGATGTGGTGGAATCTTGGGGGAGGTAGAGCGATAGGAAGATATTGAGATTCCAAACTAATTTGAACATGGTGTTGGAGAATTGCAGAAGTATATGATACCATTTCTTCTGAAATAGCAATCACATTAAACATGGCCAACTTTTTTTCTTCCAAATTTATAAATCATCAAGCTTCAATTTAAGAATGGAACTCTATATTCTTCAGAGAACTAAAATCTTTAGAATATTATTTATTGATATTTCCTGCCTTAGAAAACTTTCTGTAGCTTTTTTACCCTTTTCCAAAAGTGCAGGTGGCAAAATCATTTCTTTTAGGAGTGTGCAGATTGCTGCTCCTCAAAGCCTGTTCACTCAATGGAGCTAAATACGTATCCATGCAAGGCGAGGATGGTATTGAGTCAGAAAAATCTTGAAGGACCAAGAGACCAAAATAAACATGTTTTCAACTCTTCTGACATCTGGTACTCAACATAAAATAGCAATATTGAACACTTGTTAAAAAATGCTTGTTTCAAAAGTTTGATTCAAATAATTACATATTAGTGTCTACCAGTATCATTGACATAGTCATATAGAGAAGATTGTTCACTAGTGTGTTCTATTTGAGAAAGCAGTTCTTACAGTGATGACTTATTATGATACAATTTGACATAGTGATTCATTTAATAATAGTCCTTGTTCAAAACAAGACGACTCCCCCCGCCCCCCACTTCTAAATTGGAGGGTATTGGGAATACTTTCTGTGGCTGTAAGATAAAACATTTAATACTGCTCAATTCAATGAGGTTCTTGTGATAGATGTTAAATTATACTGTAATAAAAATATCTTCTCACCTGGAGGTGTGCCTCAGTGGTTGAGCATTGACCTATGAACCAGAAGGTCATGGTTCAATTTCCAGTCAGGGCACATGCCCAGTTTTTGGGCTTGATCCCAGTAGAGGGCATGCAGGAGGCAGCTGATCAGCGATTCTCTCTCACCATTGGTGTTCATATTCCTCTCCCTCTCCCTGCCTCTCTGAAATATATATATTTTCTCTGTCCCCTTAAAGCAAAGTTTAGTCCTAGCAAAAACTTAAAAATTCTAAATTGGGACACCTTTCATCATTCTAAATGCTAGGATTTAGAGCAAAATCATTAAGAAGTTCTCTTCTACATATTCAAGCTAATTGATTTTTAGTTATTTGGTTTGTTAGATATTCAATCAACATTAATTGTACAATTATTTACTGTCCACTATGTATTAAGCACTAGTCTAGAAGGCAACGAGCAAGATAGCATTTGTTGAGCTTTTATTTTAGTGGGAAAAAATGAAGAATAACAAAACAATAAATTATGATAAAGTATATGAAAATAGATTATGTGGCCATCTTAAATTGGGTGATCAGCAATAGGTGACATTTAGGTTGAAATCAGAATGGCACAATAAACCAGTTATGCAGAAGTCAATGAAGAGAACATGCCGTGCAGAGTGAGAAGTTATGCCAAGATCCCTTGGCAAAAACTAGCTTGGAGGAATAGAAAGTCCAGTGCAGCTGGAGAAATGAATGATGGGAAAGAAAAAGGTAGAGAAAACACAAAATGGGCATCATTTAAAATCAGAGTTAATATTTTTAAAACATTAAAGTGTTTTAAATGGTGAATGATAATCTCTTATAGATATACAACTGTAAGTGAGGAAACTATTGCAATAGAAAGAGATGATTGTGGAATTTACTACTCTGGTGGCATTGGAATTGAGAGAAGTGGATTGTTTGGGAAAATGTCCTGGAAGTTGAGTTCACAGGGACTGGCTGTTGGATTGGACATTTCATGGAAAAATAAAATAATAAAATAAAGATAATAGTACAGAGTCAATAGAATGTCTGTTAACTGTTGTTGCTAAAGCTTATGGTTATTTCAGTCTTTCTAGAAGTGTACAGTGGAGCCTTGACTTATGAGTTTAATTTGTTCCATGACGGAGCTCATAACTCAAATTACTCGTATGTCAAATCAACAGTGAACAAGTGAGACACGTGATGCTGGGCTGATGTTGTGGCGTTCACTGTGACGTTCGCTGAGCCAACTAGCAGTGGGGTATCTGAAGCTGGCTCGTGACCTGAATTTTAGCTCGCAACTCAAAGCAAAAAATTGGCCAAGGGACGGCTCGTATCTCAAAAAACTCGTTAGTCGAGACACTTGTAAGTCAAGGCCCCACTGTATTTTGTTTTTTTGCTTGTTTAGTAAACATTCCTTACCCTAAGAATGTGAAGGTAGGTTCTGCCTTAGGGAGTTGCCTTTATTGATATACTAGAGCTCAATGCATGATATTCATGCATGGGTAGGGTCCCTAGCGGCTGCCAGCTGCTGGCTAGGGCCTCCCTTCCCACAGTTGGCTGGCCGGCCCCACCCCCTGGTTGAACTCCTGGTCAAGGGGACAGTTTGCATATTAGGCTTTTATTATATATAATAGTTAACTGAGACCTTGGGAGTGGATTAGGGGATATATATATATCAATTACAGGTTAAACCAGAAATATTTTAAAAACTTATTTATAAATAACTAGGGGCCTGATGCATGAAATTCATACACTGGAGTGGTCCCCCTCGTCCTCCGGAAATTCTGTTTCTTTGTTATGGGGTGGGACCACAACATTAGTAACAAAGAAACAATTTCCAGAGGATGAGGCCCAGAAATCAGTATTTTAAAAAGATTCCCAGGTGATTCTAATGTGCAGCCAAGGTTGAGAACCACCGCTCTAAGAGAAAGGCTTTTACCTTTGGAGGCAAAGGCAAATTATGCAATTAAAATACTACAATTGAAAGTGGCCAGTTTGCAGGTGATTTTGTAGTGGTGATCTGGTTGATTTGTTAGTGGCCTATGTTGATTAGATCTGATCCTCACCTGTTGACTTTCTACAACCTTGTGGGGGAAAGAACTTGCTTTGGTCTTGTTAGGAAGAAACAAAGAGTAAAGGCTAGAGTAAAAGATGATCATTTCTCTTAAATATGGGTGAGGGTGGTGATGGAGGAATAATAATTATGCCTTTTATGGAATTTTCAACATTTTTGGTAGCAATTGTGGTTTAAAATATGCATGTATATTTAACTTAAGATGGAAGGGGGTATGAGAAGCTTATTTTTCTCATGTGATATATTACAAAATACATGAAAATTATACCACAAATGCTCCTTTTCTGCCATCAAGAAAGTCTATAGTAGAGATTTTTAGTTAAGGAATTTTTATTTTTGACACAAAAAGTCCTCTAGGCTAGTTCTAGATAAAACATTACAACATTTGGTCTGAACTACAGAAATTCTAAGGAAGGAAATGACTTGTATTTAATGATTTAATATAAGTATAACAGCTTTCTTTTCTCTCCAAACTAGGTTACTATAGTATGTATTGCCATTTCCATTATAAAGAAATAGTCAAGAATATGATTTCTTCTTTATTTTCACTCTGTATTTTTCTTTTATTACTTCTTAAGATTGTTCATTACATTAACAGCCCTTTAAAAATTAAAGTGCTCTGGATAGCCAGAAGGACTTGGAGGCCTTGGAAATATCATGTGGGGCCCTGCGCCGTGGCTGTGTTGTATCGATTTAGTCACAAGGCACCTAAGCACACAGTGCCCTTTTGAACTATAACAAGTTGAAAAGCTTTTCCCCATGCAGTTAATGTTGTGACTTTTAGCCCAAACAGTATTTAGTTAGCAGCTCATAGAAATGGTAGTAAACCTCATTCCTCACCAATGTTTTAGATATAAAATGTTAAATCATTTTTTGAAATATAACAAGATTTCCATTGCGGATTTAATGTGACAAGATAGTATTTTATACTGTTTTATTAGCAGTTTAACAAATGGCGAGTAATAAATTCAGACATAGTGCAGACAGACTTTGACTCTCAGAAGCACTGGATGGCTTTATCTGGTCATAAGAGCACGAAACCAATAGGTAAAATACATGGAGAAAATATTTTTCTTCTTTCCAACAAATGACAAATATTTTGGGGTATCGTTTTATAGTTATTTTCTCTGTGATAGTATTACCACTCACATAGCACATTTTTCCATGATGCTTAATTATAACATAATATGCATATAAATTACTTCCAATTTCCATAGAAATTGGACATTTTCTAATATTCTTATATGTCACTATTTAACTATAGACACCTTGAAATGAGAAACACTATGTTATTCATCCTCTCATTTTTCATGGTACCTAGAAAAATATTAGGTATAAATGCTTGCTGAAAGCATGTGAGGCAGAGAACTCCTAAGAACGATGGAGTCCGACTTGCATTAGGGTTCTGCAATTGCCACTTACTGGTTATGTATGTTTGAGCAAGATTGAATTCAAACATATCAAAATAATTCAATGGAATAAAAGCCAACATATTTCAATAATTCTAGAGCCACTGAATATCTATGTGTAAAATTTAATTAGAAATGAATCTAAACATAAATGCTAATACAATGCAAATTCCAGAGTAATATAAGTAAACAAAGATTTCTGAGACAGGTCACAGAAAGATCTAACTATGAAAGAAAAATCATGACAAGCTGGGTTTTATTAAAATTTAAATTGTCTGATCATCTAAAGATGCTATTAACAAAATAAAAAGGCAAAATCACAAACTGGGATAAACTATTGTTAAATTATATATTTAACATGGGCTCATAAGATATATAAAGATCTCTTCACCTTAACAACAAAGAGAAACAAGACAAAAAGTGAACAAATTATTTGAAATGACACTTTACAAAAGATATCATGTCATGGATGCATTATGCAGGTGGAAGTAACTCAGAGGGAAGGAGGGTGGGGGGAAGGGGGAGAGATCAACCAAAGGACTTGTATGCCTGCATATAAGCCTAACCAATGGACACAGACAACGGGGGTGAGGGCATGAGTAGGAGGGCGGGGGGCAATGGGGAGATAAGGACACATATGTAATACATTAATCAGTAAAGGAATTTTTTTAAAAGAAAGTAACTGGACACAAAAGAGCAACACCACTTATTTAAAGCTGTACACCTGGAGAGTGTGAGTTCGTGTTACCAATTTGAAAGTAAGATGGCCTTCCTGCCACATCACTTTTTTTGAAAGGGAATTCCGACTAAGGTTATTATTCTAATGGACAAGACTTTATTCCAGCAAAAATATAACGTGATTCTATATACAATTATTTTCTACGTGCTTGGTATTCGGAGTTTCAGCTTTATTGGGCCATGTGGTCTGTTCACAACATTGAATCATGCATGACTTAGTATTTGAGAGATGCCTTTTCTGGCTGGAGCCAGGTCTTCATCATATGACCCACATTCAGTTAACTGGATTGTTTCCTCTAAATTTTGAAACTCTGAGGAGGTAATAAAAGATACAGGAACAAAAGGAAGAACTTGGAAGTGGTAGTGGTGGACAGCGAAGAATGCAGGGTATCAGCAAAGTGTGCTAACGGCAGTAGGTCTAAACGCCTTCCTGAACTGATTCTTCCTCTGTTGGTTCTTGGCATTCCTTTTCATACCTTTAGCTCTACCTATTTCACAAGCCTGGTTTCCCAGTATTTTTCCCCATAATTCAATGTGCTACTTACTGGCCTCCTAACAAATATCTTTTCTACTTTGTTAGCCAGAGCCAGTTTCTGTTATTTGCAACAAAGCACCCAGACTGTACACGTATATAAATCTCAACACAGTAGTTGAACATGTATGTTTTTAAGAAATACTCTAATTTTTTGGACATGGATACTTCTCAAATATCTATCCACTACAAATTTTAGCTGTTTTGTTTGTCTACACCTGCAGTTGGCTAATTTAACTGCTGTAGCAGTGCTTCTGCATGTGCCGCCATGTGTCCTCTACATGAACATCAAGAGGGCGGGAGGAGGAAGGTGGAGCTTGCTGCACAGGCTCACTCCTGGGCATTACAACATGTTCACTGAATTCTAATTTTTAACAAGTATCCAGGTTCATGTCAAAGGTTGAAATACACTGCAATATATGGTTATTTACTAGCTTTGATTGTAAGTTGTTTTCCCATAATTTTAGTCTTAGTACAGATATGAATAGGACTGTTTCAATATACCCAAAAACATGCTAGTTGAGAGTAGCCCAATGTATCTCAGTTGCTTTATTTTCAAGTACTATTTGTAAAAAAGGAATATAAAGAATAAAAGGTCTTTAAAAAATGGCAGTGTGGACTGGTACAGGATTAGGAGACAGTAACAGAGTGGACTCAGGATTGCCTGAATCACTCTTTTTCACTGAATGGGTTTTGGAGGCGGGAAGCTGACTAGCTATTGTCAATCTCTACTGAAGTTAATCAGAATAAATACAAATAGACTGTTCTTGGAATAAATGTTATATTTTGGGGATAATGTAAGTAGAGGAAAGAGGAAATAGCTTCCATCAATAGCTTTAAATGTGGAGAAGAGTAGAACAAATGACAAACTAAAGAAAAATGAAGTGGCTTAAATTATTTACTTTAGGACCTTGGAGCCCTGAATTCAGGATCTGAGAGGAACATCCAACTTCTTTGCAGCCAAATACAATATAATAAGGAACATATTTACCACTAAATTATTACTGAATTTAAAGAAGTTGATGAACGTTTGGCAAAAGGAGCTTGTCTCTTGATGTTTGAAAGCAAAGCCAGATCTCTGATTAACACCACCGTAAGTAAAGCCTTATCAAGCATTTCCATCACAAACTAATGTTTTTCATGGGTCAGATTCAGCTGTAAGGATTAATCCTAGGGTAAAAGTTGGCATAGTGTTCCGCAGGGGACGGGGCAAAGGAGGAAGATTCTAAAAAATTTATTTACCAAACTGTCAAACACAAAGTATAGCCATTAAGATCTGTTCATGAAATCTATATATATAAAAGTCTAAGTGGCTGTCTGACCATTTGACCGTCCGACTGGTAGCTATGACACATACTGACCACCAGGGGACAGATGCTCAACACAGGAGCTGTCAAACTGCGGTGACTTGGCAGCTGTGGTTCTCTGGTGATGCACCAGGAGCCAGAGAGGAGGGAGCACGATTCTGGGATGTGTTACCCAAGAACCATCCTCTCGAAATCCAGGACCCCTCGTGGGATGTCAGAGAGCCGGTTTCGGCCCAATCCCCACAGGCCAGTCCGAGGGACCCCACTGGTGCATGAATCCATGCACCAGGCCTCTAGTCATAAATAATATCTTCTTTTAAAATTAGTATACATAGCAAACCATGGGTGCCATAGCCAGAGTTAAGAGGGCATTTAAGTCATTAAAGTTATACAGATTGGAAAGTAAACAGAAAAAGTAACTTGAACTGAAGGATGAGTTGTTGTTTTTTGAATGGTTCTTTATTGTTGAAAGTATTACTGATGTCCCTTTTGTTTGTGTATTTTTTTTCGAGTTGACCCCCTACCCTATACTGCCCCTCCCAAGCCTTCACCATTCTATTGTCTGTGTCCATGGGTTACGCATATACCTTCCCTCTGAAATTCCTCTGTCTGTTCCATGCTTCTGTCTCTAGTTCTTTTTATTCATCAGTTTATTTTGTTGATTAAATTACACATATGAGTGAAATCATGTGATACTAAAGGATGAGTTTTGAATCCTGTGAGTGGGTCTATTAAACCGAGAATATTTAGATGTTACTATAAACATATTTAGTGTTCTTAAATATTTATTTGCTCAAGAAATTTAGATGACTCCAATGAAAAGCAAAATGTACACCAGCACAGTGGGGTTAGTTACGAAGAATGTTATCACTTTTTTCCTTCAGACACCTTTGATAGATAACTTTAATCTAAATTCCCTCATTTCTATGAATGTTAGCATTTTTTAAAAAGCATGACTTTAAGTTTGTTAATAGTGATATAATGATTTACTATGATATGTAAATTTTTTTTTTACATATTCTAGTTTTGTACCCTAAAAGGTATAGCTAATAACTTGTGAAGGAAACAAATAAGACATTAAGACCTACTATGCACCAGGCATGTCTAGGGGCTCATTTTCAAATTCATAATAATTATACTTTAAATTATATTTATTTTTAATTATTACATTTACATTAAAGTATAATTGACTTTATAACTTTATTGCTTTAATTTCCATTACTTTGTGATTATTATTCTTATTTTGTGCTGCAGGAATTCAAAGCTCTTTGTTTTTAGATTGTGGAAACAGTACCTAGTTAAGGTCCAGTTTGCTCAATCTTACATAATCTGTAACCTTGTTATAGTCAAAATGATAAAATCAAGAAATCTGGATTGAAAGCCATTTCAGTTAACTTTCATATTAAGGAAAATGAATAATATACTGAATATATATTGACCAATATCCAGGAGGATAATTACCAAGCTCATAGACATGATTAGAGATAGGAGACAAGTAGACAATAACCAAGATTAAAGATTATAACAAAGTGACTTTAAATTTACTTTTCATATTTTACATTTTTTATACGAAGAATGGGTTTTTGTATTATTGTGTATTTAAATGAACTTCAAGAAATTGAAAGAAAGCTTATTCTAGGAAATCTACCAATTAAATAAATATAAGATATGAAGTCAAGTTGTACACATGGGATAATACTGTAATTTCCTTTTACTTCCACCTGCATTTATAGTTCAAATGACTTCTTAAAATATGTCAATTCAATAAGGATATGAAAACCTATTTCACAGAGTAAAATCAGTCCATTGCTATATTAATAGTTTCCACATAGTGATCCAAAAATAATTTGTAACTTGCATAAACATAGTAAATAAACTTTCTCCCAGTGGGTGGTTTATTGAAATTAGGAGATAAGAGGTTGTAGTAAATAATGAATAGGACATATCTTATACTTTTTTTTCTTTTTTAATAATAGCTTTTATTGAGATACAATTTGAATATCATAAAATTCACATCTGTACAGGTCAGTGATATTCATGGAGTGTGTAATTACTACCACTATCTAATTTCAGGACACTTTTATCACCCCAAAAAGAAATCCCATATCCATTAACAGTCACTCCCCATTCTTCCCTCCTCTCAGCCCCTGGCAACCACTAATCTGCTTTCTCTTGATTAACCTATTTGGGGCATTTCATGTAAATGGAATTATATAACCTTTTGTTTCTGGCTTCTTTCACTTAGTATGATGTTTTCAAGGCTTATCCATGTTTGTAGCCTGTATTC
>NW_006299705.1:14108115-14108452 GCF_000327345.1 Myotis davidii
TATAATGCTGGTTTGGTGGTGATGAACTCCTTTAGCTTTTTCTTATCCGTGAAGCTCTTTATCTGACCTTCTATTCTGAATGATAGCTTTGCTGGATAAAGTAATCTTGGTTGCAGGTTCTCGCTATTCATCACTTTGAATATTTCTTGCCACTCTCTTCAGGCCTGCATGGTTTCTGTTGAGAAATCAGCTGACAGTCGTATGGGTACTCCCTTGTAGGTAACTGACTGTCTTATACTTTTATCATTTTCTCACCTATTCCCCTCACATGTGTTTCAACCTGTGCTTGAGTCTGCTACTTTTGTCAGACAGTTATTCCATGAACAAACTCAGGAAT
>NW_006299705.1:14108507-14119500 GCF_000327345.1 Myotis davidii
AGCAGGAAGGAAGTGGCAATTATTAAAAACTTAGCCTAGAAAAAGTGAAAAGTAGATTTCAGAGGTTATGGACATAGTCAGGGGTCTTTGAAATAGGTCTAAGCGTAGCCATCCTGCATTGAGCAACTGTTATTCTACAAAAACTTTCTGATAGGGAAATTGTCATTCATGATCCAGTTAATACAGAAATGTCAAAAGTTTAGCTAAATAATATGCAGATAATCCAACACAAGAACTACAAAACCTCAAGCAACTCGTAGTAGAGAGAGGAAAAAAATGAATACGGAAACCTCCAAGTACAACCTAATCAACTCCAGCTTGAAGACCTCACTCTCAGTTATCCAGTTGATGACTGTGTACTGAGCCTCTACTCTGTGTCATTTGTGATTCTGAGGCTGAGGATACAAAAATAAATCAGCTATCAAGTGACATATTTATGATCACTTAAAAACACATTCTCTCACTTTATTCAGAATCCCCTATTACAGCCTTTGTTTTACAATCTATTTTGTTTGAATAAGTTTTGCTACCCCAGCTTTTTTTATTATTATTATTGATTTCAGTGAGGAAGGGGAAAGGATAGAGAGATAGAAACATCAATGATGAGAGAGAATCACTGATTGACTGCCTCCTGCATGCCCCACAATGGAGATCGAACCCACCACCTGGCATATGCCCTTGGCCAAATCGAACCAAGGACTCTTCATTCGTAGGCTGGTGCTCTATCCACTGAGCCAAACCAGCTAGGACACTACTCCAGCTTTTTTGTTTGTTTCTATTTGCATGAAAATTTTAATCCCATTCCTTTCAGTCTATATGTGTCTTTTGATTTGAACTGGGTCTCTTGGCAGCATATGTACGGGTCTTGTTATTTTTATTAATTCAGCCACCCTATGTCTTTTGATTTTTGCATTTAGTCCATTTACGTTTAAAGTAATTGTTTATAGGTATGTAGTTATTGCCATTTATCAATTTTTTTCTGGTTGTTTTTATAGTTTTTCTCTGTTCCTTTCTTATTCTCTTGCTCTCTTCTCTTGTATGTTGATGGCTTTCTACAGTATTGTGTTTGCATTTCTTTCTCTTTATTTCTTGTATAGCACTTTTGATTGGTTTTTGCTTACCTTTTACTTCATACATACCACAGTATGCTAACAAAAGTGTATTTTAAGTTTGTGGTGGCTTTAGTAAGAACACATTCTAACATCTCTACAATTTTAACTGTCCTCCTCCATGTTTGTTTGTTTTTACTTTTTTGTGTGTGTTTACATGTATCCCTCAATTTATATTATAATTAATCATAGTCTTCCTACTTTTCTTTTAACCCTATTCTAGCTTTAGAGTTGGTTGAGCCACTGCTTTTGCTACATGTTTGCCTTGTGACAGTGAGAATTTTTTCTTTAATGTATTTTATTTCTATTTTGATTTTTTCTTCTAAAAGACACCCCTTTAACATGTCTTAGAGTACAGGTTTAGTGTGATGAATTGCTTTAGCTTTTGCTTGTCTGAGAAACTCTTTATTCCTCCTTTAATTCTAAATCATAGCCTCTCTGATTAGAGCAATCTTGGTTGTAGGTCTTTGCCTTTCATCACTGAGTATTTATGCCAATTCTTCCTGACCTACAAAGCTTCAGTTTAGAAATCAGCTGACAGTCATATGGGAGCTCCATTTTATGTTATTAATTGCTTTTCTGTTTCTACTTTTAAGATTCTCCCTTAGTCTTTAAACTCTGGCATTTTAATTATGATGTGTCTTGGTGTTAGCCACTTTGAGTCATAATGTTTGGGACTCTCTGCACTTCCTAGACTTGTATGTCTATTTCCTTCTCCAGATTAGGAAAGTTTTCTGTCACTACTTTTTCAAATGTGTGTTCAGTCTCCTGTTCTCTTTCTTCTCCTGGTATCCCAATGATGTGAATGTTGGTACAATTAATGTAGTAGTCTCAGAGGCTCCTTATTTTGTCAGACTCCCCGTTTGTTTCTATATATTAGGTAGAGCTGCTCTGTCTCCTAGTCTTGGCAGTGGCCTAATGTAGTAGCTATCCTATGTGACCTAGTTGTTTAGTCTCCCTGGTCACCTGAGCTGGGTGTTTCAGGACTGTCCCTTGTGCTGGTTGTTTGTGCTCTCCTGTTTTTATTAGCATGGGTTTTTGGTGGCACCTCTGTACATAGGCTTGACCCTTAGGCTGACTGGCTGTGAGTGCTGGCCATGACTACATTGGAAAAACTGTTCTGTGGGAGTTGACCCCATGGAGCAGGAATCTCTTCAATAGGGCTCTTAGTGCCAGCCAAACTCATGACCTTTAAGTATGTCATTTCTGGAACTGGTTAGTTTATGGACTGGTGTGGTCTGAAGCTGGCTGCGAGGTGTTTTGGTTCTGGGCCTATTGGGAGGGACTCTGGTGCAGGTCAAGGTCAGCCACCATTTGTGCCTATCTAAGGGCCACCTGGTATGGTCTACAAAGTGATTTGTAGTTGGTTTTCACTTGTTCTGGCCTTGGAGGTTCTTGAGACAGGCTATTCTGTCAACCTAGGCTGACTGCCACTACTGTCAGGCCTAAGACCCTTTGGTGGCCACCATGTTGTCAGCTGAGGCCAGCTGCCACTTGTGCCCAGTTTGTGGTTATTTTGTTTGAGGCTACATTCAAAGCTGAGACTGGCTGTGGCTTATGCCAGGCGTGGGGCTACCTGGTAGGACTTAGAATGCAAACTGATACTACTCACTACTTGTGCTGGGTTTGGGTTAGCTTAGCCAGTTACAAGGCACATGGAGGACAGCTGCTGCTTATTTAATGTTTGTAGATATTTGATATATTGTAGGAAAGTCCACGGCACAAGCCTAGGCAGGAGCCACTGGAATAGGTTTGGCTGGGCGCAAAAATTGACTGGAGCAGGGCGGTGCGAACAGTGGTAGCCAGGTTAATGGAACACTCAGATTTGGCACCCACCTGCACTGGGTAAGCTGGGTGGGGGAAGGCTCAACAGAGGAACAAGGGTATCTGCCAGTACTTCCATCCCTGGAGTAATTGTTCCAACCTCTTCCCTTCTAGCCTTCAACCTGAAGCTAGTCAATTCAGTTCCTCCCAGTATGTCCCTGGCACTTTGCAAGCTTCTAACTCTGTGCTGGAATCCAGAACTAGTGAGTGTTTGAGCTACTGAGTCTGAGCTTGGGTCCTGTAAGACATAGGTCTCCATAAATTCTACAACTCACTCAGACTCAATTGCTGCAGGTTTGCACAGCAAGGTCATATGTCTCTTCTTCCTGGCACTGGAGGCCTGTGCTGAGGAGCCTGGTATAGGCTAGGACCCCTTGCTCCTCAGAGGGGATCACTGTATCCAGATATGCTTCCTTATTCTTAATCACTACACCATGGGTGTGGACCAACCCATTCTGCATCTCTGCCCCTCCTACCAGTTTCCATGTAGCTTCTTTTCCTTCTTTTTTTTTTTAAAAAAAGTTTAATTTGTATTTGTATTATTTTTTAAATTTAATTTTATTTTTTTCATCACCATTTAGCCCACTCATAGCTTTTCTTTATATCCTTAATTATAGGACTTCTGTTCATCTAGTCTTCAGATGGTTATCAATGATGTTTGTTCTCTAATTTAGATATAATTTTGATGTGGTCATGGGAAGAGGTGAGCACAGTGTTTACCTGCACTACCATCTTAACTGGAAGTCTTCTGAGGTCAAATAATACGGAAATGGAATTTTCATATAGCAAATTTTTAAGACAGAACTCATCGGCCTTCAAAAAGTACAAGTGTGCTAACTATATTCAGAAATCATTCATAAAATTTGAAAAAATGTTTATAATATCAATATTTTCATCATCTAAATAGCTTATATGTCATTTCCTTGAACAGTCTTATTAAATGAGTTTCTGATCAGTACATAATAAAATTATTTTTAAAGTTATTTTATATGAATTCCCACCTCACTAAGTAATTAAGTAATAAAATGTAGAATAAAGAACTTAGAAAATTATTTGAGGGTACTTGGTAAAATTTCAGATATTTTCAGTAAAAAATGTACACCCGTATCTTCAATTATCACACTATTCAAGCTTATACATGTTTAGTATTTTAGCATTGACAAATATCACTACTGAACATCAGATACTAATAATGTCAAGGTTTGTGATTAAATACTGTAACATTCTCTTTCAAGTAGGCTGATTTCCTACCTGATTATGGCTCTGGGAGTAAGGTACCAGGAATGGGTATCTATTAAATTTTATAGACTATTCATAAAAGCTTATAATAACCAGCTGGATTCTGTAAACTGCACGGTGGGTGTTCAGCTATATTTACCATCAACTCTGTAAACAATATGGATACTTTCATTTCAGGTTAACTAGAAATAATCACTATCCAAATATTATACAATCTTATTGGTCCTAGCCAAAGTTAAAAAACATGGCACTAGAAACCAAGAAAACAATATATCCTTACTTTTGGGCCTTTCAAAATAAATAGATTTGTTTTAGAAGCTAAGACAGTTGAAACATACTATCCATTTACATGTTTGTGCTGACATGAGAACTTTCTGCCTTCCATAGAAACCTTCTTATTTTATCCATTATTATGAATGAGAATGAAAGAACTCTTTCTAAGTTGTGCTGGCATTTATATAAGATCCAATAAAAATAAATGTCAAAAAATCAACACCTTTTTTAAGTAAAAATTCAAAGTGGTAAAATCATTACTTTCATCAAATATTAATTGACCATATGTCAAAGATTTTATTACATAACTCATTAATTGAGGGAATAAGTCACATGTTACAACCTGTTGGAATGAGAATTTGGCTTAGGTTTACTACTACTTGGGCAATGTTCATTTGCATTTTCATGAACAGCAATTGGTTGTATTTTCCATTTTATATAATTTTATTTCTATGCCATATGTCAAAGACAATTGCACACCTCTATAGAATCAGATAATCTCCAAAGAGGCACCAGTCAATGTGAGCATTTCACTGAAAGGATAACCAGATTACCTGTTGCCCTTTTCTAAATCTGACACTTTTTCTTGACAACCTTATTTTTTTTCACTGGATATATTTCCAGTTCAAGGAACTGCACTTTGATCTTTGATTGATTAATATTTACTAAATGAAAAGGTGAAAGAATTAAAAGAAAATAATGCCTTTCTAAAACAAATAAAGAAACCCAAACAAACAGCAAAAACTTCTTATAGAATTAAAATCTATAAATAATTTTTATAATAAAAAATATCTAGCTTATATATCAGTTATCTTAAAGACATAACTGTAATGTAAACATGTGTTAGAATAAGTAATCCAAGAGTGTCTTTCATTTAGCAATTGTTTTATTATCCAAAGACTTTAACTGATGAAATCCTTTAAAGCACATGTTAAGATTATTTTATATCAACAGTGAAATTTCTAGTCAGAAATCATTCATCTTTGCCCATGTACCACATCTTTACTCAGAGCCAGTGAGTTAAATCCAGTCACATCCTCTCAAATAGGTATTTTTCTTTCAGAAAGTTCAAATCATTTCTTGAAACAAACAAACAAACAAAAAATCCTCCCCTGGGGATGTATTTGTTGATTTTAGAGTCAGGAAGTGGGGCATATGGATATGAGAGAGAAATGGCTATCCTCTACTTGCCTCACCTACCTGCACCAACCAGGACCAAACCCACAGCCTCCTACCAACGGAGCCATCCTGCCAGAGAAAAATTTCATTACTTAATTAGAGAAAGCAAAAGAACAAGGAGAGAAGAGCAAGGAGAAGAGAAAGTAAGGGGAAATTAAGGCTTATTATTTAGCGTTTAATCAAAACAGCTTTCTATACTTCTTCCTTGAATTCTCTTCTGGAGAAAACTCAATATTTTGCAGATGAAATAACCATTTCCTCAATATAGGTTTGGTTTAAGTTCTTTTATTATGCATTTGACAAAGTCAGCTTTGGGTGGATTTTATAAACTTCAAATTGATCAAATAAGTGATACAAACAATTACACATTTGACATCAAGCAGCTACCTATGCTATTTATTTAAAAAATATGAAATGCAATTTAACCACAGTGAATAAATTCAAGCCTGCCTTTGGAAAGACATAGTGGGATTTTACTTGAGGTTTTCAACACTTAAGTATGTTCTTAATACTTTTCTCCTCTTGAAAAATAATCTACTTCTCTAAAATTGTACCTTAACTTTTACCTTAATTCTTTAGTTTTGTTCTTTTCATACTTTGTACAAGTGGCAAACATATGCCATTTTGAAATAAACTTCAAGCTGACTTACAGTAAATAAATAAATAAATATGATTAATTATTATTAGTTCAGATTGTTAAATAATTAACAGTTTCTTCATGAAAATGTTCAATAAAATTTTTCAAAAGTAAATATTTTCTTTAGTACTGGTAAATAAATTCTTAAGCAGTATATTTGCATCTGGGAGATGAAATAGAAACTTTTTCTCCTGACATCAAGATGATGTCATATTTCTTTTACTTGTAAAATGTTAGGAACAACTTTTACATTTTGATCATCAGGAGCACTTGGTATTCACAATAAAACATCAAACACCCTTTTGAAGAGACAAAAAAAAGGCTTTAAAGAAGTCTTTTGCACATTGATTTTTATAAGAGCATTTTCCCATAGAATCGATAGATGCATAAAGGAATAGAACTCAATTGATTTTAGGGTATGAAAAGGGAGTTTATGAAGACTGCAGTATCCTACTGCAGTATATCAATATTCCTTTGGGTACTTTTGCAGGGTTTTGAGTATTAAGTAAAATTCTTTTGGAATTTTGAGTTAGTAACAATCTTGTGGACTGTATTGCATTCTATTACTTATTTGAATCATAACTATACCTTGAAGTTTGAATTGTTAGATGTAGAAAAGTGGACTTGGGAAAAAATGAAGAATATATATTTTAGTCAGACTCTTCAGACCCTTGAGATATCACATATCTTTAACAATATTTTTGACATGTATATGGTTTAAGAATATACTAAAACTACAATGTTATATTTATAATAATTATAAAAATTGTTTAATTTATATTCTTAAATACTAACATAAGTACCTATTACCCTATTAGTAAATTTTTAAATATAAAAACTACTTTAGTCTTCCATTTAACAACAACAACAACAACAATGTTTTGTATTGTCTCCAGTGATTTGCAGTAATTTGGAGATATTTCCCCAGACCCTTGAGTATGTATGGATGATATATAAATAGGTGGGTGGGTGGTTAGATGTGGATGGATGGATGGATGGATGGATGGATGAATGGATGGATGGATGAGAGAGGGAGTTTGGAGGGAGAAGTCGTAGGAGATAAAAAGAATAAAAGAGAAAGAATAAAAGAGAAAGATCTCACTATCTGAAAAAGGAGCAAATGTTTATTATCTATATAATATTTGATGATAGCAATTATAAAATTTGGAAAATTAAAAAAGAAAACTTTGTTGAAAAACAGTTGTGGTTTACAGAATTAAAGTTTAGGCAAAGACCTTTAAACCCTAAAATCTAAAAGCTGTAAGCTGAGTTTATATAGGCCCCAAATCCTTTACCTATATTTTTTATGCATTCATTGAGGTGACAGGTATCTGAAAAGATGCTCAATATCACTAACCATTAGGAAAATGTAGCTCAAAACCACAGTGAGATGTCAGAAAGACAAAAGATAATAAATGTTGGCAGGGCTGCTGAGAAGAGAGAACCCTTGTACACTTTGGTGGGAATGTAAATTGTACAGACATTATGGAAAACAGTATGGAACTTCCTCAAAAAATTCAAAATAGAACTGCTACATGATACAGCAACCATACTTCTGTTTACATATTCAAAGGAAATGAATCACTATCTGAAGAGATATCTGCATGACTATGTATTGCAGCATTATTCACAATAGCCAAAATTTATAAACAACTTGTGTCCATTGACAGATAAATAAAGAAAATGTGACCTATTTATATTTAAATATACATGCATATACATATGTATAAGAAAAGCCTATACTTATATTTAACGTTAGAACCTAATTCTTATAATTTTCTTATTTATATTGAAGATAGATGAATATTGCTTTGACTTTATTGGTTGTAGTCCGTCTGTTCAAATTCAGTTTCTTCTAGTTTCAATCTTGGAAGATTGTGTGTTTCTATAAATTTATCCATTTCTTCAAGATTGTCAAATTTGTTGGCATACAGTTGTTCATAGTATTTTCTTATAATCATTTGTATTTCTGTGATGTCAATTATTACTTCTCCTATTTCACTTCTGATTTTATTTGTGTCCTCGCTCTTTTTTTCTTGGTGAGATTGGTAAAGTTTTATCTGACCCATTTATCTTTTCAAAGAACTAGTTCTTAGTTTGGTTGATCTTCTGTATTGTTTTATTAGACTCTATTTTGTTTATTTCTGCTCTCATCTTTATTATTTTCTTCCTTCTACTCACTTAGGTCTTTATTTGAAAACATAATTTTGACCAACCTTTAGCTAGAATAATTAAGATAATAAGAGAAGACTCAGATATATAAATCAGAAATGAAAAAGAGATATTATGACTAATACCATAATAACACAAAGAATAAGAAAATACTGTGCACAATTATATACCAACAAATTAGATGACTGAGAAATGGATACATTCCTTGAAACACAGAACCTACTGAGACTGAATCATGAAGAAACAGAAAACTTGAACAGACCAATTACTAGAAAGAAGATTGAATTAGTAATCACAAACCTCCCAAGGCCAGATGGCTTTAACTGGTAAAGTCTACCAAACATGTAAAGAAGAATTAATGTCAATCCTTTCCAACTCTTTGAAAAACTTGAAGAGAGGACATTTCCAACTCATGTTATAAAGCCAACATTACCCTTATACCAAAGCCAGATAAGAAGTGGAGAAGGAAAAAAATTATAAGCAAATATCTCAGGTGATCATAGATAGAAAAATTCTCAACAAAATAATCTCTTCTGATTCTTTGAAGCGCAAATAATTTTATTATTAATCATCCCTTTTAGAATTTTCCCTTCATGTATCTTGTAATTAAAAAATCTCTCCTTATCAACCTGCATTACTTAATATTTTTTCGTATTTAAAAATTAATATCATATAACCACCAATGGAATCTCTTAAACATTACGAAAATAGTGTCATGACAGGTGGTTGATTAAATTTCAGTCAAAATCAAGGGAGTTAACAATTTACTTTATTGTTTACCCTTAACTCTGATTTTCATTAGTTTAAAAATCTTGACAAGAACATGGAGACCTCCATTCCCAGCTTCACCATTCATAGACACCTTAAATCCAGATTAAAGCCACTGTTACTAAGGCAGTTCTATTTATTTTTCTGTTCTTAAAATACCCTCTCTCCTTAAAAAAATATTTCCACTGTTGTTTTCTTTTTTTAAATTCAAATAAGAAGTTGTGTAAGTACTTGCTCAATCTCAGTTAAAATGAAATATCTATTTTTTTAAAATTTTTGGGGTAGTTTTAATGTCTCTGAATTCAAATTAACAAGATTTAACTACATGGCTCTAAATAGATAACAAAGCATATGAGCAAAATGAAAGGATAAAGTATTTCACATCCTTAGGCCAGTGGCTTATCTATTGGAGCATGTTGGGTCTCTGGTGTGGCACAAAAAACACTTGATTTCACTCTTACTTCAAAAAGAAATACCTCTGTATAAATGGCCCATGTAGCAATTTGATCACTTACAATTGAGGGGCCACTTTAAGCCAGAGTAATACACCCAAGAGAGTCATGGTTTCCACCAAAAAAATCACAATAGGCTTATGTAGTAGTTTCAGGCACCAGAGGGAACAACTTCTTCACAGAGAAAAGCCTTAAAATGAAGTAGCATGTTCTACAAAGAACAAAATGTCTTCTTAGAATGAACAAGTTGGTTTTTCTGAAAGTAAAGACAGTTTCTCTAAAAATATTATGGCTCACTGAGTTATTTTCACTCCTCCTTTTTTCCCCCTAGTTCTTTGTCACTTCAACATGCAATCACATCATGAGAAGTAGTTCAGTAATTTTAAAACATAAAATTTTATTAATTGGGCTAAACTATATTCTTTTTAAAAATAATAGACATAGTTCTTCTATAAAGAATGTGATAGGCTAGCTTAGGAATACAGAATCATTCTATCTTGCTAAATGTGTGTATGTGAAAGATAGTTGAGTCAACCAAATGACAAAGTAGAGGAAGTTGAATAACTGCAGCCCCAGCATCTTGAAATAAATTGTAATTCACAGAAGTCTACAGCCAAAGGTGAAGAGGAATGAGTGGGAATGTTTATGGGAGTCCCAGTAATGATCAGGTGTCAGTAGCATGTTTTTCTGTATAGAAGTGCCCAGAAATAGACAAATAATCAGAATATATGAGATAAAAATAAATCTTATAAGTGGACCCCATCAGGAGATTCCAGTTCTCATTATAGGGAGGTATTTCTTAATTTGCTGAATAATTTGTGGAGCCAAATTATTGTAAGTAAATTTCAGAGTGGTGTTCTGAGGTAGTAGAGAAGACCTAAGATTTAAAATCAGATTTGGATATTAACCTCAACAGTTGTGCCCTCAGATGTGTGAATTTAAGTAGGTTACTCACTAACCCAAGCTTCAGGTTCTTTATCAGTGAAAATGAATAGGTCACAACTTTTCAGGCTCCTGGGATCTCTACTTAAATAAAAACCTAAGGCCAGAAGCAGGACCAACAGGAAGGAAGTCAGTCCTGCAGGGGTCGTCTTGGAAAGGGCTGCGCCCTCCCCCAGCTGTTTCCTGGAGGTTTCAGGCAGGAACCCGCCCTCGGAGTGGGGCATGGAAGTGAAATGATTTGTAATGGATCTATTATTGAAGCTATACCTGGAAATACTATATCTATAGCTAATATTAAAAATATATCTAAACGTGCAATTCTTTGTCCAAAAACTGAGCATGTTCAAAAATTAAATGAAGAAATCTTGGATATACTCGATGGAGATTTTCACACATCT
>NW_006299705.1:14122463-14142647 GCF_000327345.1 Myotis davidii
CGATTTGCTAAGTGTTTGTTGAGGATTTTGGTATCTATGTTCATGAGGGATATTGGCCTGTAATTCTCTTTCACTGTGTTCTCTTTACCTGGTCTTGGTATTAGGGTGATGCTGGCTTCATAGAATGAGCTTGTTTTTATATTATGTTTTTATTGTTTTCATATCGTTTTTGTCATTTTTACATCATGCCTCTGTTGTTGTTATATCCTTTTGTTACTGTTTATTAATAAATTTATATATTATTTTCATATACATTTTATTAATTTCCTTTCATCTCTCACACTTCTATTACAGAGAAAGGGCAAATAGCAATATTAAAAATCTCTGCTATTAATTCCCTTTTTAAAAAATATATATTTTTTATTGATTTTTTACAGAGAGGAAGGGAGAGGGATAGTTAGAAACATTGATGAGAAACATCGATCAGCTGCCTCCTGCACACTCCCCACTGGGGATGTGCCCGCAACCAAAGTACATGCCCTTGACCGGAATCAAACCTGGGACCCTTGAGTCCACAGGCTGATGCTCTATCCACTGAGCCAAACTGGTTAGGGCAATTAATTCCCTTATAATGTGAATGAATTTCGTGCACCAGGCTACTAGTTATCAAATAAAAACTACACATGAAATACATATAATGGGCCTTAACACAAGGAAATTGATTAATGCTATATTTCTCTCTATATTTTTTCTTCCCTTCTTTTCATATAAATTCTAGTTTATTGTTGGTAACCAAATGAAATTAGAGAGATATGCTTATGGGAAATTCCTTCAGTAAATTAACTTTTTCAAAAGATAAGATCAGAGTGGCACACAATTTTCTAGATTTATCATATAGCAAGACTTTTACCTGTTCATTAACTACAGGATTTCAAATTTCCTGTTGTCATCTCAGGCAATTCTCAACATCCAATCATTTCCATATCAAAATTATCCTTCTCCATGGTATGCCTGTAGGGAATGTTGCCTTGCAAAATAATCAGAGGCTGTATTCAGAGTTAATGATTGATTACAATATTTCATATATGCTAGGATTGATAACTTTTCCTTCTCTGGAATTGAGGTGTGTCTAACAATCAATGACATGTCACAGTCTAATTGGCATAGTATTTTTTTTAATCAAACACAAAATGATGGTGTGTCTAATGATTCATGGCATTTTAGAGTCAACGAATCATAGTAGCAATGTCTGCCATAGGCATAGAAGAGACAGTGTAGACCCGCTATCGATTTGTATTTAATATCTGAAAGAAACATTTCCTAGCTTTTGAAAATATTTGCAGAAGCTATAGGCTTACTGTAGAAAAAAATATGGTTATTTTTTTTCTTACCTGCAGATACTTTGTGTATTTATATTTAATGATTCTATAACCTATAAATGATTAAAGCATAGACACATAACTTATATTCCAGAAAAAAAGTGCCAAGGTAGGAAGTGTATTCCTGTTAAGTTAAATTAAATCAATTATTTTAAATAATGATTAAACCCATGGCCAGAGTTATGATGTGTATATATGTATAACATTACATGTAATTATATATATATTTCTTTATATACCACATACCTCTGACTATATAGACATTGATTTTAAGACATTGACTCTAAATTTTAATGTCCTTAAAAGAAGAACTTGACATCTGGCCTGTGTGTCTCAGTGGTTGAGCATTGACCAATGAACCAGGAGCTCAGGGTTTGATTCCTTGTCAGGGCACATGCCTGGGTTGCAAGCTATATCCCCATTGTGAGGGTATGTGGCGGGGAGCAGAAGGCAGAAACCAATGATTTTCTCTCATCATTGATATTTCTATCTCTCCCTTCCTTTCTCTGAAATAAATAAAAACATATTTTTTTTAAAAAAAGAACTTGTCTCATAATAAAAAATACCTTATAATTGGTGGAGATTTTTTCTGTGGTATAAAAAATAATTGTATTTTCTATAATGAGTTGAATTTTAGATTTAATGTAATCCATTTTAAATAGATATAAAGGTAGATAAATATTTGATAGATACATTTTTGCCTACATACGTGCCTGTTACCCTACTCCGTTTTTCTCATGAAATAAATTACCTTCAGAAAAATACATTGTAGAAAAATATATTAAAACCAATAGTTACCTTTAAGAGCAACTAAATGACAATAAATTTTATCTAATATAAAAAGGCCTCCTTAATATATTGAAGGCATCTTTCTAATTCTAAAGGTATTACAGGAGTCTTGATAGCATGTAATGAATGAAAGTACAGATTAAAAGAATACAGATGGGAATTATAGTATGAGTTATACTAGTAACTTTATTAGCCATTAATATTATTTCCTTTGCACAGAACTTGAATTTAAGCTAAGAGATTAATTACTTTTTTCTGATGTTAAGAAACATTATTTTGGAAAAAAAATAACAAATTTCTTTTAACAATGCTATTGAATTCATACTTGATTTACTTGAAAATGAATTCATGAACATAGTTACAATTTTATTAAAATACACCAAATTTTAAAATAAAAGTAAAAACAATTGATCAAAAAGTTGTGGCATTTTATGTTACAATTTGCTAATTTGAGAATACATCATATTGCTAAATAATTAGGCATGTGTGTAAAGATATAATTATGCAAATATGTATCCTTTTTCATAATATTTAAAAAGTTGGGAAGCTACCTAAAAGGGTCTAGCTATGGAGGTTTGGGTAAATATATCATAGTCATTCATAGAAAAGATTGTAGAAATTATGCTGATGTTAAAAATGAGAAGACTAAAAAACAAATAAACCCAGCTATGAACTCAGAAATTAGTCAATTTCTGTGAAATGATGCTATAAATACTACTATATGGTTACCCATGTTTTGAGAATGTTTTTTAAAAAGTATACACTTCTGATTTTTCTTTAGTGAACATACTTAGCTTGTATCTATGACAAAATAGGAAAGCAATTTAAATATAAAACACACCAGAGTCAACAGAACTTAATAAGAGCAGCTAGAAAATATAAGCAAAAATTCCATCCTCTCATGCATATTCTTCCTTAGTTTATGTAATGAAGGTGTAAATGCATCATCATTGGCTGAGCATCAATTAAGTGTTTCACTTTAGGCAGGCAAAGAGATGTTGGAACCAGCACATACACAGAAATAGTGCTCTCTGCATGTAGACATTCCTTGCACAGACTGCAGAACTTTTATGATCAGTCTCTCTCTCTTTCTCTCTTGTCCTTAATTAATGACTCAATTCAACTTTGGAGCCCCCTTTTGCTCATATTGAAAGTCATTCCCAAAAGAACTTGGTTCAGACTGCGCCATTTGTATGTGAACTGGCAGCAGCGACCTGATCAGTGCAGGCCTTCTTCCTGACCTTTGATGTGCTATCAGAAGATAAGCTCAATCCCAGGCTTCTAGGCATCAGGTTTTAATTTGCCATCATGGAAATGAATTGCACACTCAGTATGAGGACAGATAGTGTCTATTACCGATCTTGTGAAGTGGTTGGAGGCACTGCTAAGTCAAACGATCAAGAAAAAAAATTATAATTTGTGAGCTTCATTATGTGCCTAGTAATTTGCCTCATTCATAATAAGTGTTTGGGGCATTTCTGATTGGATGACAGGCATTTATTGCCTCTGACAATAGATGCTGTCGCCATGTATACGCTGGTGAGCATTGGTTAACAGCATATGGAACTGTTTCTCCTCCTGCTTGGAAAAACCTTTAGCAGTATCTACAGTTTTAAAAATTATAAGAACGCAAAGTACATTTGAACAAAGAGGATGTGAACTTCTTACAATACTCAGTTCATAAATATTATCTGCTCCACGTCTGGTATATATAGGTCACACATGCATACATTTATATGTAACTGTGCACATATAATTTTAAAATATTGCCATGATGTTATAAAAGTTATAAGAAGCCTTAGAAATTAAAATTCAAAGTGGATTTATCCTGCACAGCAGTGCAAAGCTCTATTTTTAGGAAAAATTAAGAGCATATGTTACAGAATTAAGCTCTAATTTGCAGTGAATTGCTTCTGTAAAACCCCTTATATCAGTATTGTTCATCTTAATGGTTACAAGTGACCCACGTTTTAATAATCCAGACCATCAGCTGAGAACAAATTTCTTTTTCTAATTAAGAATGTTTGACCACAAGAGGGAGTTCCTTGCCAACTGTTTACCTATTCTCAACAGATATTATAGGCCTGAATTGACAAAGAAAAATACCTTCAGATATATTTAGTTTCTTTAGTGATTTTAGACTAAGAAAATGATAGCAATCTATTTAAATTTAGGCCTTTATGAGTATCCAGAAATAAAATATAATTTGCACTATGAAATTTTCAGGCTAACATACTGATCATCTTTAGGAATGAAATGGCTTGTTATGTTTTTGAAAGCGCTTTCAAATTTGCACCTGCAACAACTTGTGAACGAAACCCACATGATACACCAAGGAGCTTTTGCGGGCATAGATTACATTACTGTACACCAATTTATTTAATTTGCGTGAGTAAAAAAATGCTTTGTCAACATAAATGAATGCACATATTTTTGCCGAATTCGGTACCTTCAGTGAATAGAGTGCAGGGCATGGAATGTGACTTTTAAACTACAACACAAAATGAGCATCTTTAAAGAGAAAGAATGCTCAGATTAGTAGACTTCTAAGAATATAAATTAAGGATATTCCCTCATGATTAGGTGCATAATAAGCACAGTAACTCGACCAGATATTAGAAAGCTAAAAATATTTCCCACCTCCTATTTAAAACCTCATGTAACACAGAGCATTCCAGTAAAATGTGCACTGACACAAACTTTGAAAAAGTGTCAGTGAAATTAAGCAACCCTGTTAGCTATTCAGTATTATTTCATGCTTTTCATTTAAGGTCAAAAGTGGGATTGTTTTAAAACTTGTAAAGGATTCCCCCAAGAATGTACTTTCTGTCCTGATTGTTCCCAAAGTGTTGACCATAGTCTCTAGAAGTTACACTCAAAAGCATCCTTCCTCATTTTACGATTTGAACAAGAATGGCCTCCAGGTCAAAGCACATGGGCATTTAGAGATATTCACCCCAGCAGTAGGTATTGAGATAATTAGTAAGTGTAACAGTGGTAAATGCAGTCATTTTGACAAAACTTATTTAGAGAAAATGACTGCATCTCACATGTGTTCCTGGTGTGCCTTTATAGCTCTGGTTATAAATATGGGATATAGAAGAAAATACCAATGATTCTTTTTGCTGTTGCCTCCCACCCCCTATGGTTCTTAGAATTGTATTATTTTAAACCATTTTTGACACATCTGACCACATGAAGTCATACATTTTTAAGAGTTGTTCTTTTTAGAGTAACTTAAACTGACAAGTCAGGAAAGCAGACTTCTTTGGTGACCCAAGTAGTTCTGCAGCTCAATGAAAGGGCTCCCCGGACATGTTTCCAGCACAGATGCAGTGAGGAATAAAAGAATACTGCAGGTTAACATATATTTGAGAGCACAAATTCAAGTAGAATAAAATATGGGGTAAGTCACAAGACACTGTGAAAACACACACACACACACACACTCACACTAAATTATAGACAGGAATATGTTTGAAATGAATATTCTTTGTCAGTGTAGAGATGAAGCCATGATAAATCTTTAAGTATGAGACTAAAGTCAAGATGACATTAAGGTGGAGAAATGGAAAATTTATCTCATTTTTTTTCTGCAAGTGGTTTTAGGATATACTATGTTATTCTCTGTGGAGTAGGAGAGTGGAATTTTCCCCCTTCCTCCTTTTCTTCTCTCTCTCTCTCTCTCTCTCTCTCTCTCTCTCTCTCTTTCTCTCTCTCTCTTTCTTTCTCTCTCTCTCTCTCTCTCTCTCTCACACACACACACACTATACGTATATTTGTCTTTTGGGGAGTTGGTAATATTGAGATTCTCAAGGGGCGTATTAAAATATGCTTAGCACTAAAACTCTGTGGAAACATCTGGATGTTTTGGTCTCCATAATGTAAAAGATCCAGATGTTTGAAAATATGCTTCTTACTGACTGGTGTGTGAGTGTGAGTGTGTGTGTGTGTGTGTGTGTGTTTGTGTGTGTGTAATCTGCTTCACTGCTTGGTGTAGACAAAACCTTGATCTTCACATATTGTCATCCAAATTCACCTCATAAACATAAAAGGCATCTGCATTTTGAACATCTTATTTTAGTATGTCCTTCACATTACCAACATATGAACATTTGAAGGTGAACTAAGGAATCTGGAAGAGAACTTAAAGATCAACAAGACCAATGATTAAGTTGAACAGAGTCGGCAGCGGAAAGCTGGAGAGGCAGAGTGACTTGCACCGGGGCCATTTTCCAGCCCTTTCAACGGCAGGCCTAGCTCATGGATTTTAACTTAGCATCCTTATCTGATAGGATAAAGACTAAAGGGGAAAAGGCTTTCAGCCTTAATAGTTGCACTAAGAATTCCGTGTTTATATGAACTTTTAAGAAGGGGTTATAGGATAGTCTGTAACTTCTAGTAAAATCTTAGTTTTTTACATGACTAGTTATTTTAGATATCATCAATGCTATTGATTCCTGTGTTGTCATGCTTATGACATTAGCATATTTTTATTTTATAAAACCAATTTACATACAAACAAAATAAATAAATTTTCCTAATCAGTTTCAATCCCCAAATAAGAACAGCATATAACTTGCTAGCACTGTGTTCCATGGCAAGTGAGGTAAGTACGTTTTCTAGATCCAAATATCTTAGATAAATTCCAATAGGCTGTTCCAAAAAAGCATGGTTTAAAAATATGTCAAAATATCCACATGCCGCCACTGGACCGAGGGCTTCAGTTAATACTGCAAAAAGCTGTCTTTAATAGCTATTGGGTGCTCAGCGGGATGAGCAAGGCTGGGATTAGAGATAATGATACTTGTTGAAACAGCAGGGAGGCCAGGGAGAAAGCGATCAGCCTCCCTTGGCTTTGTAAAAGCATGTTGGGAAGAAACTTTCATATTCAGAAGGACATGATGCTAGATGGTGATACAATTGACCACCTAAATATTTCTTTTTTTTTTCCTTTGGAGTTGATCCAAAACAGCTATTTCAAATTTAAATACAGCACTGAAATACATTGTGAAGTCTCTTCATTTTGGTGTTTTCTTTTTTCTGTTTCCTTGTGTCCATTTGATTTCAGCTCTTGTCATCTTAGTGAACATTCAGTGGTCGGCAAACCGCGGTTCATGAGCCACATGCGGCTCTTTGGTCCCTTGAGTGTGGCTCTTCCACAAAATATAGACTTCTGCGCACAGGCCATGAAGTTTCAATCACACTGTACGTGCGCGCCCGCACGTGGTATTTTGTGGAAGAGATACACTCAAGGGGCCAAAGAGCCACATGTGGCTCATGAGCCGCGGTTTGCCTACCACTGTTGATTGTTCGACATCTATAGTCTCTCCAGAAGAGTCCAAGCTAATTCTGATCTTTCCAATGGGCTGCTATGTTTGCCTTGACTTCCTTATTCTAAAACATACAGAAACTTCTTTCATATTCAACAAAACACAAATTCTATATACTTATATACCAACATTTTGGTTCCCCTCCTAAGAGATATAAGCCTATTCTTCTTCTTCTTCTTCTTTTGAACTAACACTGCTGCCATATGAAACATCCCTTGAACTGCTGTGTCCTTTTAGACTCTGTACCACAAAGATTTTTCCTCAGGCAGGAAAAATCCACACTTTGACTAAGGAAGTATGTCCACCATTTAAGGCCTAGATCACTTAGCATATGCTCGGTACGTCTTTCTTCACGTCTGTTGTGAATGAGTCCCTTACTGCTCATCTCTTGGTAGCACTTAATTTGTACCTCTGAAATAGCCTGTGTGCCAGAATTACAGAGATCTGTGTGTAGGTGCTATCGCCCCTCACAGTTTACTCCCTTCTGTAGCACAAATTGTGTTATATCCAACTTTTCTTACAAAACTGCCTATTTGCTACATAATACACTCTACATAAGGCATTTGTGAAGTAATGAATTGATGAATTAGTCAATGTCTGAACAAAGTAGTACGTTGCATGAATATGTATATTACCAAAAACAGCATGACTTGCTAACATTTGCAGCCACTTGAATGTAGTACTTTTATTGTAACTTGTTCTGGATTACCCCTGCAATGACCACAGAGGGACATTACCAAAGATCACGACCATGAGTAAAGTGAGGTCCACTTGTTTCATTCGTGTGATCTTTCTGTGAAGGATTACTTTGGGATGGTAGATCCATACGAACAACTATAAACCTACTTTTGCCCCACTCCTCTGTTGTCTCTCCAGGTTCCATGAACTATCCCTTCCTCTTGCCATTCGGACCTAAGTGTGTTAGTAAATCTGTTCTGTTATGTCTTGCTGGTGTTGCTCAGTGGTTGAGCATCGACCCAGGAACCAGGAGGTCACCAGTTTGATTCCCTGTCAAGGCACATGCCCAGCTTGTGGTAGGGGTGTGCAGGAGGCAGCAGATTGATGTTTCTCTCTCATAGATGTTTCTATCTCTCTATCCCTCTCCCTTCCTCTCTCTAAAAAAAAAATCAGTAAAATATATATTTTAAATCTGCTCTGTTACTAATCTCAAGAGGCTGCACTCTTTCTGTGGTCTCTCTGCATTCCACTCATGCCATAAATAGTCCCTTATTAAACTCTCTCCAAATTTTCCTATTAATGGTCTCATCTATTTTCTTAAAGGATCTTGATTAATATATCTACAAACACGGATTTATTTTTAGCACTTACACATTGTATATTTACACAGTAGCAATTATTGACAGCTGTGGGGGCTTACATAAACTAACAACTGACTGTCATTTTCTAAGAATATTATGGAAATAATCTGAATTAGTTCAATCACCAATAACTCTATTGTGTGAGCATTAGCTTAGGTTCTGTTTCTAGCCATTGTTATATGACAAAGAACATAGGTATATATAAATATCTGTAGTTTTCAGAATATAAAGTTGGTAAAAGTGATTATAACCTAGGTATTATAATCAACATCGCTGGCCAACCAAAGCCTGCATAAAGTCGATACACTAGTTATTCAATTGCATACTTGTAAGTAATACTTGCATCTTTGATTTTTTTTAATTCTATTGTATCACTTAAGCTGCTTGTCAACATTAAACTGCTAAAGTAATTTGTTATATTCATAACCAGGCAACACTGATTGTAATTTTTTTAAATTTGTTTTTTACTTTGTGTCTTATTAAAGGCTAAAGAGGCCCTATATTAATACACAGTATGCAATTTATTAAGAGTTGGTATGATAAAACTATTAACAAAACATTTACTTGAAATAACTTATTTTGGAAGTGTTTCAAGAACTAAAATGCACAAATTATATATACACATATCCAAGTGGAAGATTACACAAATTCAAAAAACATAAAGTGCTACAATAAAACTAGTTTTCTACCTTAAGCATGAAAACACCCGACACATTTTGCAAATTCAATTTAAATGACTCATATTTTAAATGAAAACAATTTTTTGTTAGTATACTTAAATGTTTTACTCCTGCTAGAAAGATAGCTAAACTAATTTGAATCCAATTTTGTAATTAAAAATTGCTCCCATCTGTGAACTTGTAGTAATGTTTCATCCAAAAGCAGATTATTACAACCAAATTGTATACCCTTACAAAGAGGGGGGCATCATAAATGGAAGCACCCATACAACCTTAAGTACTATATAGCAGTGCAAACAGCATTGCTCTAATGACAGTAATCCTGCTTGCCTTTGCCATATTCATGCAAATTACAATTTTGTACAGATGTGGCACACATTTGCATGGTTAATGGCATCATTTTTTCTCCTTTTCTACTCCTCTGCAGTATGATCAGCTGTTATGTTTAACATTACAAATTCCATGTGCTGTTTCTAACATTAGTGGAAACATAAGGTTGATAGTTTCCTTGTCAATGATTTAACTAAAACATGCATATGCACAGAAAGAAAAAAAAAACACACACACACACACAGGAGTGTAAGGAAAGGGATAAGGGAGACGAGGAAGAAAAGAGGTGATTAGTGTTTGGATGAGGCTTTTTGCTTATAGGAGATTTTCTTTTAAGAATGACTCAAACAAAATTCAATAAGTAAAAAAGAATGCCTCAGAATAGAATCTGTTTTTAATATCAGAATAACCTCAATAGTTTTCCTCTGTTTCAACTACAAATTCAGAATATTCTACATGTAAATTTAACTTACACAGTAGTTTCCTAAGTAGATTTATGTACACATTTCTCTCATTCCATTTCTAAATATTCATCTCACTTCATTGAAAAATATTTCCATTCTTTGTATAATTTGATGAAAATTAATATGCAAAATTTTGATGGTTCAATTTAAAAGAGTAATTATAAGCACATATTATTATTAAACATTTTCTAAGGCTAAAATTGCCAGTATGAAACAACCTAATATTACATTAAGAAGCAGGCACATTTCTGGTCAAGAAAAGTTGTATATGATCACATTTTCTGATTTTGTGCTCAAGGCATATACTAGTATATACATTTATACATATACACAGAGAGAAAGAGAGAGGAGAAAGCGCTAAATTGTATTTGTTTCATGGTGAACACAATTAAGTTGACTTTAGTTTACCATGACAATGCGATACATTTTGTTGATTACTTAATTTTAAGAAATTATAGGCGATTCTTCCATTTTCTGTTTTTTTTTAAAAAATATGGGAAGAACACTTCAAATGTTATATTTTTCTCATAACTTTACTAAATTTCAGAATTATGTTAGTTATTAAACCTAATCCTTAACTAAAAGGAGCCCTAATTCTCAGTTCAACACTTTATTTTTTTTTTCATTTACTTTACTTTACTTATCTTCCCCATAAACCCCACTCCAACACACACACTGTTATTCCCCACTGTCCAAAGGTAACCTTTCCTTCAAAGTGGATTCTCTTACATGTCAGATGCCTCTATTATAATTACAGTTCCTGCTCTTTCCAAAGTTCTGCTTAATCAGTTTTCTGTATTGTTTTTCAAGGAGATAGATAGACAGACAGACAGACAGATAGATAGATAGATTTTTATAGAGAGATAATTTTATATAGTTTTTTTAGTTTTATAGTTATATATAATCATATATGTATATTATTTTTGTATTATTTATTAATATTGCATTATTTATTAATATTGTACTATTTTCCATATGAACAACTGTAAACCTACTTTTGCCCTGTGTGTGTGTGTGTGTGTGTGTGTTTGTGTGTAAATTGTCACATCTAAACAATTAAATTCATTGTCTATTTTCTTTACCTAAATTTTTGATTCAAAAACAGGATCAGCTGCAGCAGTAACACAGTAGCATAGAGTTTAATATACTGAAGATAACATCTTACTCTATAAAGATTATAAACAATCTCTACCAAAGTACAAATGCCATCAATACCTACTAAGCACATTCCTGTGTGCTAGGCTTGATTGCTATACAAACAGATATTACTACATCCTACAGAGATTTATGAATGTGGGAGTAACATGATGAAATCATTGATTGAGGAAAAGCACAGCAATATAGATTGGAATGTGGTACAACGGAGACAGAGGAAACTTTAAATAAGCTATAGCAATAATGCAAGTGACTCAAGTTGATGCTTAAATGTATAGTCATATTTGGGTAAATGAGGAGAGGAAATGATTTTTTGATATGCTGACAGGGTATAATTAAAAGAAATTAGTGACTTCTGGTTTCTGGTTCCCCACTTAATGAGGTTGAGAGTCTTTCTTCCATTCTAACAAGTAAATATCTAAATAAACTGAAAATCAACAATGCTTCTTGCATTCACAAGAGACAAGAAGACACAGGGCAAACCATTGCCCTCAAGATTGGAGAGACAGAGAAGCAAATACAGGCAGTCTTGACCTGCTGGAGCAGGACTCACAAATAGAAACCTGTTCTGGTAGCCTAACCTGAACTGTAATTAACAGTTTGCAGGAGATGCAGTGTGGACAAGTTTGAGAGTTAAAAACCTCAGGGGGATGCACACAAATGGCACCCCAATATTGTGAGATATACTTTCAGGAGCTAAATCAGGTTCCCAAAGTAAAAATCAGAAAAAAAAATTCCCTGTTGCTTCTGGCAGGAGGAGAGCAAAAGGAACCATTTTGAATAATGCCAGAGCATTCTGTTCTTCTTAACAAGGCCTACCCTCAGGAGAAACCAGTTAACTAGAGCCTAACCCACTGGACACGTTTTAGAACTAACTGTGGATGAAATGGGGCCACATGCTAATCTGACTGCTCAGGGAAGACAGCATGGCAGCCTTGCAAACTCAGAGACCTACAGTAACTACAAAGGGTGATCTGAAATTAAAACTTTTTAACTAAAAGCAGTTTATGGTGGGTAGTCATGTCCTAGGCTGGTACCTTCCTGCAAAGGTCAATCTTAACTAAGCCTGTCAATTGTCTTTTGCATCTACATATCATTCCTTTGGAATGTCAAGGTAACACCCCCTTTCCCAGACCCCACAGGGCACCAGCAGTGCACCAGGCAGACATCATAAATCCTCTCATTGTTATGTTAATTGTTGACTATTAATTATCCTGCACCCACCTATGTAAAGGATGTAATTGACTATCATTTTATTTTTTATCTAATCCCAGAGGTAACCCCCTACCTCTTTGCTTTCTCCGACCTCCATAATCTATCACCAATGCATTAATTTCATGTAACCCACTTGTATTATCTCTTTTGATTGTAATATCTATATACTAGAGGCCCGATGCATGAAAATTCATGCAAGAGAAGGCCTTCCTTCCCCCAGCTGCCGGCACTGGCTCCTTCCAGCACCTGGGACTTGGGCTTCCCTCCTCCGGCCACCAGCAGGCACCCAGGACCCCGGCTGGCTTCCCCCAGGCTGCCTGCATGCACCCTGGACCTGGGTTGGCTTCCCCTGGGCTGCCCGCAGGCACCTGGGATCTGGTCTGACTCTCCTCTGGCCCTGGCTTCGTCAGGAAGGACGCCCAGAATGACATCTGGTCTAATTAGCATATTACCATTTCTTATTATAGATATGAAAGGCTAATATGCAAAGTGTCCCCTCAGGAGTTCAACTCAGTGAGAGACCAGGAGTTCGATTGCTCACTATGACATGTGCTGACCACCAGGGAGTGGCACAGAATGAAGGAAGGCCCTGGTCAGCAGCCAGCAGCCAGGACAGGGAGGTCCCAGGTGGCAGCCGGAAGGCCCTAATTGGCCCTGATTGCCAGCCAGGCCTAGGGACCCTACCCATGCATGGGTTTCATGCAGTGGGCCAAAATAAGATGCAAGACTGCCATTTTTTGGAGCATTATCTCAGTCCTTTGAGATTTTGCTTCCTGGCAATTGTCGACGGTTAGGCTCAGATAAACCCACACAAATTCTTCACAGGTTTAAATGCTTCTTACATTGACATAACTGACCTGAGGGAAGAGAAATACCCATCTCCAATGAGTTTAGTCGTCCTGTCTCCTTCAAGGGGCTGAAAAATCCTGGGAAACTCTTGTGAAGGTCACAGTCCAGAGACCAAGACCTCACCAAACGCTGTGGAACGCTGTCCCTGCCCTGCAGCTCACCCCACATTACTATAGAACTTTCTTTACCTGGTATATCATTTCTGCCTACCAAGAAAAAATTACACAGCATACCAAAAGGCAAAAAAGTAATTTGAAGAGGCAAAGCAAGCATCAGAACCAGATATGGGAGAGATGTTGGAATTAGCAGAGCAAGAATTTAAATCAACCATGATTAATATGCTAAAGACTCTCATGGAAAAAGTAGGCAGCATGCAAAAAACAGATAGACAATGTAAGCAAAAGGATGGAAATCCTAAGACAAAGCCAAATAGAAAGCTAGAGATAAAAAATATTGTAACAGAGATGAAGAATGCTTTGATGGGCTTATTAATAGACTTGACACAATTATAGAAATAATATTCAAAGTACAGGAAATATCAGTAGAATTCTGGAAAACCAAAGCAAGGAGAACAAAGAGAGATGAAATCCCCAAATCCAAAAAGCAGACAATCAAAGGACTATGGGACAACTACAAAATGTGTTATGTGAAATACTAGAAGGAGAAGAGAAAAAGGAACCAAAGAAATATTTGAAACAATAATCACTGAAAATTCCTCCAATTAAGATTTAAAAACAAACTACAGATCTAGGAAGCTCAGAGAATACCAAGAAAGATAAATGCAAAACAATAAATAAATAAAAACCGAATCTTACACCTAGACAAATGATTTTCAAACAACAAAAACCCACAAAGATAAACCAAAAATTCGGAAAGAAGCAAGAGGAAAAGGACCTCAACAATAAAGAAACAAAGATAAGAATTGCTTCAGAATTATTATCTTCAGAATACATTCAAAGGAAAAGATTAGAATGAAATATTTATTGTTGAAAGTAAAGAACAAAGCAAAAAAAAAAGCAAAAAACAAAACACAAAGCAATACCAGCAAAAAACTTAGAATTATCGCCGAAACCGGTTTGGCTTAGTGGATGGAGCATCGGCCTGAGGACTGAAGGGTCCCAGGTTCGATTCCGGTCAAGGGCATGTACCTGGGTTGCGGGCACGTCTCCAGTGGGGGATGTGCAGGAGGCAGCTGATCGATGTTTCTCTCTCATCAATGTTTCTGACTCTCTATCTCTCTCCCTTCCTCTATGTGGAAAATCAATAAAATATATTTAAAAAAAAAACACTTAGAATTATCCTGCAAAATGATCATTCAAAGGAGATGAAAAAAAACTTCCTAAAATAAGCAAACATTAAATAAGTTGTTATCAGTATACCTGTCTTGCAAAAAAATGTTAAAAGAAGTTTTTTAGCGAAAATAAAACTAACATAGTTCAAAAAGTGGAATCTTGCCGGGAGCCGGTCCATCCTTGCTGTTTCAAGGGACCTGGCATATATGGCATACTGTTCTTAATATGAACATTAAAAAATGTGTGAAGGAAAATTTAAAAAAAAATATCTGTTCTTTATCTAACAGAGTAGTTTGTTCAAAATAGTAATAACAGCAATGTATTTTATATGCAATATATATAATTGTTATATATGTGCATATACTTATATATATTTACACTTAAATGAGTGGTAGCATTGCTGTAAGGGACAGATGATAGGGACTAATTATTTTGTTATTTGGTCTCCCCGTGAAGTGATATAATATTGTATAAAAATGGATGTGGATTAACTATAAATGTATATTTCATACTCTAGGCATCCATTGAAAGATTCCCTAGATAAAAATCTAAACTCTGCCATTCACTAGCTATAAAAACAGTTACATTACTTAACCTATATGGGCCTAAGCTTTCTCATCTATATGTGGAGGCTGAGATAGCAAAGTATTTAGAAGTATTTATTCAGATGTTCAGTGTTCAATGGTTTTTATGTTAGAGTACAGAGAAAATTTGAAAAGAAGAATTGAGAAGGTTATTTTTCTTCTAGTTTTTATCTATATAATAAAAGCCCAGTGACTGTTATGGCGGAATGACCAGAATGACCGGTTGCTATGATGCGCAGGCTGCAGGAGCCTTCACCAGCACCTCTGCTGAGCCCAAGGGCCCTAGGGCCAGTTGCACGGCCACCGCCAAGGCGCCGGTAAATAAGAACGCAAAGGTGGCCAGCATGAGCATGCAGCTTGAGGTGAAGGCTCTGTAGGACAAATTCAACCAAGATGATTGTCAGGGCTCCCCTCTCCGCGGTGTGACCCTGCCAGTGTCGAGCAGCGGGCTTTGGCCTGATCCATGTGAGCAAGACTGAGAAGCAAGGATGGGGGGCGCGGCCTGGCCACCTGCGGGTCCCTCTCGGCCTGGGCCAGCTCCTTTGTTCTCCGAGTCCTGGCTCTAGAGACAGCCACCTGGTGCACCCAGCCAGAGGGTAATGTTCAGGAGCCCAGGAAGGTAGAGAGAAACCCTGTGGACCTGCCACCTGACCAGCAGCCCAGGACCCGGCACCACCAGAAATGGACCGGCTCAGAGCACACTGCGCTTGGGGAAAAGGCAGCCTCCTGTGAGGGGCCTTGCCTTAGCCGGCTCCCGGTGGATCCCATCTCAAAGGAAACTCTGTCTTTGGTTCCTTAGTTCAGTTTATCTCGGCTAAAGAGGAGCAGCTGGGCACATTTTGGGGGAGAATTAGGACTCTAAAACAGTGTCTTCTGTTACATGGAGATTGCTACTCAGTTGCCTTAGGCCTGAATTCCGGGTGATTGTGGGGCCTGGCTCTGCCACTGGGGCCCGTGTCTTCCAATTGGTCTGTATTTGTTGTAAGGGCCCAGAGAGAAGAAGGGGAACCAGTTTTTCGATGCAATGGATTTGATCAACAGACAAAGGCGAGTGCTGGGCTGTGTCTGATGTACACACAGAGACCCCCGCTCTGAGTCTGCCTCCAAAGGGAGCTCAGGGCCTGTTTGCAGAGCCTTCTGGGGGTTTCTGTTTCCTTGCTGAGGCTGTCCTCCCTGAGAAGCCTGGGGCACATGCTCAGCTCCAGCTCAGTGGGTCTTTTCCCGGCCCCTCCCTCCAGTCGGCCCCACTCCCTATTGGCCCCCCAACCCCAATTGGGGGCGGGGCCAACTGGCCAACCCCCCTTGGCCCCTCCACCCACCTGGTCCAGCCTGATTGGCCCCGATCAGGATGGGCTGACCCCACCCATGCACGAATTTGTGCACCGGTCCTCTAGTTTTCCTATAAAAACCAAAGGTGTCTGATTATTTCTTCTATGAACTTGTTTAAAAATCCTGTTGTGTTATCTGAAATGTGTGTGCATATACATTTTGGCACATTTCTGAACACAATTTACAGGGAGCCAAAGAGAGTCAGATTCACTAGTATTTAATAGCTTTTCTTAAGTGCAAAAGTTGGTAGCATCTTTTCCAAAGGTACTTCATTCACACTGACTAATTAAGTGAATGGGCTTTCTGGTTTTAATTAAGTTGAGTGTTTGCGTATGTATTTGTGTGTTTGTTTACTCAAAGGCAATAAGAGTGAGATTTTAATATACAAAGGAAGAAATATCCACTACGAAAGTTCAAGCCTGTTCAATTAAAAATCCTAACCTGATAGTTTTATGCAAGGCAAAGTTAATGGACTGGTTCAAATTCCATAAAGTGGTATATATTTTTTTATCATCTGGAATGGCTCATGGATCTCATTTGAACATACCTAATATTTCTGGAGCATTACATCTTCAGAGATATAATCACATTGTATATCAATAAAGATAAAATATGTGGTAAGGGAAATTTTGCTTTCTGGCTGCTTTGGGATTATATGGCTAATGGTCGTGGGGCAGATACTAAGGTAGTTAGAATAGGGAGATTCTTGACCTATGAGGACATAGGCAAGATTTCAAAGTGTGGAGATTAAGTAAACCAGAAAGTAGAGGCAAAGGTGGTATATTCACAGATGATTGTAAGTTTTGGGTTTCAGAGGTTGAAGAAGCAAGTCTGTCCAGGATATTATTTTTAAGAAGATAAAACACAAAGGAGTAAGTGAAATAACTGGAAGGTACACAGACAACTGCATTGCCTATGTGGTGTAGTAGTTATGTGGAAAGACTGATAAACTTACAAGAATGGGGACTCACAGTTCTGCTAGCAAATTAGCTGAATAGCTTTAGACAAGGTACTTGACTTTTCTCAGCACCTGTTTTCCTATTTATAGTATAAAGATGTTGACATCAGAAACATCTAAACCTGTAAGATTTTTTTATGAGTTTATTTGAGCAAAATTGATGACAATTGCTGGGAAGCAAAATCTCAATGGATTGAGAAAATGCTCCAGAGAATGGCAGTTTTGCACTTTATTTTACTCATTTTAATCAATGGAGAAGACATAAGAGGGTTACGTGAAATTCATTGTTGATAGATTAGGGAGAAAGTAAAGTGGAAAATCTCTGAGATTAGATAAAAAGTAAAACAGATAGACACACACCTCTTTTACATTGGTGTGTATAAGATAGTTCACATTCACAACACATAGAAATGGTATTTGGGCAACAAGATAACAATGAGGGGTGTCCTGGTCTTATGCTCTGGTGAGAGGTTGTATCCTGAGGGGTCTAGAAAAAGAGGATTACTCTGATATTCCAAAGGCATGTAATCTTAGATGCAAAAGGACAATATACAGGCTCAGTTAAGGTAAAGATTGACCTTTGTCAAGGAAGATACCAGCCTAGGAAATAGCTACCCACATGATCTGTTTTTAGTTAGGACGTTGTAACTTCAGACTATCTTATGTGGTTATTTTAGGTCTCTGAGTTTGTATGGACCACCATGTAGTCCTCCCCAGACCTTGTCAGGTTTAGTATGTGGCCCTTTTTCATTCACAAAGAGGTTCAGAATTATTTGATGAGTGCCTACCATGTGCCAGCTTTAAGCTGGGCTTGGGATACTTGGAAAGACAGCACAATTCCTTTTTTGGGGGTTGGGAGCCTGCCATTACAAAGAGGAAAGCAGACATTCAATAAGTGCAGTAAGATACTACAAGTGCTGGGATTTTCCTTCGACTAATGAGAAGAAAGGGGAAGAAGAATAGTGCACAATTTTATTTGCAGGTATAAGTAGAGAATTCAGATAAGTAGGTATTTGTGAGGGATTTGAAGACTGCAGAAGATTTTAGGCAGGAAGAGCATGGTGATGATTCTGGGAGCAACAAGCACTTTGATATATTGTGGCAAAGGCAGGAATGTAAACACTGACAAATAGTTCAGCTATCAAATCTTAAATGCCTAGATATTTGGGGGACACTGATACCCATCCTATCTAATAAAAAAGTAATATGCAAATTGACCATCACTCCAACACACAAGATGGCCACCCCCATGTGGTCAATGATGGCCGTCCCTATGTGGACACAAGATAGCCAGCAGGGGAGGTCAATTGGGAGGGACCAGGCCTGCAGGGGAGAGCAGTTAGGGGCAATCAGGCTGGCAAGGGAGCAGTTAGACGTCAATCAGGCTGGCAGGAGAGTGGTTAAGGGGTGATTAGGATGGCAGGCAGAAGCGGTTAGGGGCAATCAGGCAGGCAGGGAGCCAAGCAAGCAGTTGGGAGCCAGCAGTCCTGGAATGTGAGAGGGATGTCCGACTGCCCATTTAGGCCCGATGCTACCGGGATCTGGCCTAAACAAGCAGTTGTACATCCCTCGAGGGGTCCCAGATTGGAGAGGGTGCAGGCTGGGCTGAGGGACACACACACACACACACACACACACACAAATTTTGTGCACTGGGCCTCTAGTGTTTAGATAAATGGCCCATCATCTTGGTGATCTTTGGAGCAGGGGAAGAACAACTATGTGATTTCAATGCAGACAATTATAGCACTGTGTCCTCTAATGCAAGTCCATTTTACTTTCATTGATATGAATCCAGTAATTGTCCTGAGCCATGCAGAGTTACTTTTTGAAATATTTTATCACATAATTGGCCTGTTAAGAATCTTTGAGAAACTTTCTCATGTAAATGTCTTTATAATTATCAGAAGCCATGGATCTACATCAGGGTGAGTGCCATAGTATGCCCAACAAACCTATAGACTTTCAAATTTCATGTTTGGACTTTTATATTCCATTGGGTTATTGCTGTAAGAACTTTTCAGTGTGAGAATGTTTAAAAAAAATCAATAGGACACCAAACATGGTTAAGTGGTCCAACAGTTCGAACATGACATTGCCTTCTGTTTAAAAGAGAGTACATTTACCTTTCAAGCTAAACATTAGTACCGCAACCCCTTTTAATGATATAAGGGACAATAAACTTGGGTTCGTTGTGAAATCTTCAAAAAGCAGCCTGGAATACTGCTTACTAAATTACAGTGCAGGTAGCACTGCACAGCCCTCATGTCGTTGAAGTCCTCTGAATCTCTGACACTGAGAAAAACTCTACGTAGAATTGTGCATGTGATAGAGCCTAGCTTATAACATACCAAGAGGTCACTTACCTAATTCATTTTAGTAAATTCTATTTTTATGCTGTAGGTACTAATAAATGCTTCTAACATAAGGAACTAGCTGTTATAGCATGGCATATTATCAAATTTTTGAATTGGAAGAAACTTGAGCACACATCTAGTATAATTCCCTTGGATTATGTATTCGTGTCCTCTAGAGAAACAGAAAAAAAAGATTATAAATATATCTCCT
>NW_006299705.1:14142675-14146925 GCF_000327345.1 Myotis davidii
ATTATAGAAATTGGTTTATGTGGTTATGGAGACTAAGAAATCCAACAATCTGCCCTCTGCAAACTGGGAACCAGGAAAACTAGTGGTATAATTCAATCTAAGTCTGGAGGCCCAAGAAGTGGAGGGACAGATGGTGTAAGTCCTCGTCAGAATAAGGCCCAAGGAACATCAGTGCCAGAGGGAGAAGATGGATGTCCCATTTGGTGGGTGGGCGGGAGGATTCACCCTTTCTCCAGAGTTTTCTATCTAAGTCCTCAAGGAATTGGATGATTCCTACCAACATTGGGAGGTCTATCTGCTTTATTCATTCTATTGGTTCAATGCTAACCTCTTCAGAAAGACCCTCAGAGACACACGCAGAAATAATGTTTTACCAGCTCTCTGGGCATTTCTTAGCCCAGTCAATTTGACACTTAAAATTAACCATCACCTACTAGGTCTGGAGGAATAAAAAGCATGCTAAGTTCACACAAACCTGAGTCACTGACTCTTAGTTCAGAGATCTTTCAAATATATCTTCATGCTTTGTTATGTAATAATAGTAAATACAGATTCAAAAAGTTTGGGGAACTTGTTAGTTGTGAGAACATATCATATTAAGCAAGCCTAATATAAGAAAATCCAAATTTATGTACAGGATTAAATGTCAGCAATTTTTATCTTTGCAAAAAGATTCACTGAAAGCTTCCTTTGAGTGGTAAACCACTCATTTTTATTGATTTGTACTGTATTCATGGCACTATATATTTGTAGTATAAAATATAATATTTCCTTATAAACTGTCTTGGAGGTATTTCTGTTCAGAGGGATTCTGAATGTGTTAATGGATGGATAATGCAAAAAGAAAACTTGATTAGTACCCTGGTAGCAGATGATTCTATAACTATGCCTCAACAAACTTATCATAAAAAAAAAATGTTCCAGTATTATAGCTCTTACTTTTGAGCAGGATTATAGGAAAACCTCCTGAAAGCTATCATAAGGTTCTAGCATAAGGAAGAGCAAGCCTAGGTGGGGAATAGGCAGACATGTATAAGTGTCTGATTACTAAATTACAGTGCAGGTAGAAGCAGAATAAGACATTAAAAATAAAATATTAAATGTGATTATCTTATCTACATGCCTTGTAAAATATGACTGTTGTTTGAAAAATATAGTCAGAGTCTGAGATTGTTTTTATATAGTGCTTCTTCCAAAATCTGTTTTATCTTCTTCTTAACTTTGTGATGTTTAACAGATCTTAACAGAAGGCATGTTGAAAATATACCTTCTGTCTGATATGCTCACTGTTTCACCTCTCCTATATATGCCACCAAGTACCTGCCACTTAGAAGACCTCTACTTAATACAAATTTATTGAATGAATACATGAATACATGATAATTTTCAATGTAGGGATAATTTTAATGTATCAAAGAGAATTATTCAATTTCCTGGTCTTTAAACATTTTATTAGAAGAATAAATTCTTACTGAGAATGATAGTAATCACACTTTTATTCTCTCCTGTTTATTATGGATATTAAACAGCAAGTAGGAATCAGGATATCATTTTCTCAGTAGTCATAACTTCTGTGGATTTTCTCATATCAATATAACCAGTGAAAGAAACTAAATCAAAATATCAATGAGTGTCTTACCAATAAGTAAGTAAGTAATGCATTGTAATTGTGTCATTGACCTGTGATTCAAACAAACTAACACATACTGAGAAGCTTATGCTGTGACACTAAAATCTAGATAAACTGTAAACTGCAGTCATAGACCACACAGGTCATCTTCTCATCCTCTTTAGGTAGCTGCCATAACTGGGAAGCATCTACAGTAATGAAAATTTGGCTGAACTACTCCATAATACTGGTGTTTATTGAAGTACATCTATCCTACTGAGGCAGCAGCGTGGCATCCATTCTGTGTGGCTAAGTAGGCTGCATGGGGCCTTAAACTGACATTAGCTCCTCCCTCAAGTGCCCAAAATAACAACCAACTCAGTCACAAGTTAGTTTAAGTTCCAAATATGAGTTATGAAAAGGCCCTTTTGCCTCTGACCTCCATTCTTTGTGAATCTTTTAAATAAGACCCTAAGACACCCTCCCCCCCTTAAAGCTTATGAAATCCCAGCTCTTTTTGGTTTGGTTTCCCAGTTGCTTTTGGTTTGAATTGATCAATCTCACTTTAGCTTGGAACAACCCGAAAAATATTCCATTGGCAAACCCCAATAAAGGTGCAAGCCCAGGTTCAGTAGCTCACACTTTGCTATACAGTGCCATGACCTCCCCATGTAGCCCCTCAAGGTATGCCCTGTATTCCTCCAGGACTGTGAGTAATAAACTTATTTCACTTTCCCCTTTAGCCTTGTTGAGCTATGGTTTGCCATCCAACACCCTGATGGGTCAATTTAACAAAAATCACAACATATGGGTTTCAGGTTTTCAGAATATCGATGATAGCATCAATAGATTAGAAATACTTCAATGGACACCCAATTAAATATTTTCCTCCTAATAATTGCTACAATTTTGCAAATGGAGGAAGTTGACATAACACAATTATATGAATTTAACTTCTGATGCCATTTTTAATAGCGTAATATTATAGGTAAGCAGCATTTAGAATGTTCTGTTCAAGGAGGAATCTTGGCCAGATTGCTCGCATTAGTTTGGAAACTCTTTGCTAACTATTCTTCTAGAAACACAGTGAAATCTGAGGCCACATTGAAGGGTAATTGAATGACTTGCTTCTTGGTAGTAAATTACAGAAATTAAGGAATAATTTTCCACACTATGTTCATTGACCTCATGAAAGCTATTAATGTCGTTAAAAGGCCTGGCTGCATAAAGATAGTCAAGTGTTCTGATTGACTTACCTTTTGGCCCCTGTATCCCTCTAATGGTCACAGATGGGGGTCTTCTCATTTATTATTTCATTTACTCAAGAATAGTTATAGAGTGCCTGCTCTGTGACAAGCCTCTCAGTTGGTGAAGTGGTGACAAATAGTGAATAAGGCATGATTCCTTACGTAGCTCCACACGAGTAGATTAGGAGAATCATATTTAACACTGGGTTTGTTTTGCCCTTGTGTGCAGATTCAAGTTGTAACTCTGTCACCCTTTCGCCTTCCTATCTCTAAGTCATTGCCTTGCTGCGTGGCTTGATACTTTATTTATCTGGGGGCTCATTGTGAGCATGCTTTCTTACAGTTATTCCTAGGTACTGGAATTCTGTCCCTCGTACCCAAAATCCATGGCAGGCTTTCCCCAACTTGTCTGTTCTCTACATCAGTAGAGCCATCACAAGCCATCTGGAAATTAGTTACTGCCGATTCCTCTGGTAGTCTGTATGCCTTCCATTCTGGACTTTGAGATAGATCTTATTAAATTCCTCAGTGGAAAGAGCATACCTGCTTTAACTCCAATTATATCATAGCAGTCTTAAGGCCTTTGCTATAAATGGGGGGAGTAGTGGTACAAACACACTAACAGTTTTGCAAGGGCATACAATGATCATGTTTTAGATCAAACGAATTCTGCCTTACCTTCTAGGCTGAGGTCTTTGAAAGATAGGACCAAATGGTAGTCATGTCATGTCACTCAGCATTTAACACACGGTTGTTTTATTAAAGATTTTAATATTTCAGTACACAGAATATAAAGAATAGCAACTCCTTTCTCATTAAGGAATTACTCAGCTAACTTAACCAAAGGGTGGGGAGGTGGGCATTATTTGCTGCCTTCTATTGAGTTAACATCAAAATAGTCCAGTGCTCCAGTGATTGGTTAAGTATATTCTCCCCCAAATCCTTATAGATAGCAGCATGCTTGATGGCTTATTTAGTACCTTTTAAATTGAAATGTAACTCACATACTAAATATTAACTCTTTTAGTGTGCAATTCAGTGGTTTTTAGTATATTCAGAGAGTAGTGCAGTTGTCGTAATCAAACCCCAGGATATTTTTATCACCCCCAAAAGAAACCTTGTACCCATTAGCAGTCACTCCTCATCTGCTCCAGGCCTTTGAACCAACAATCTACTTTCTGTATCTATAGGTTTGCCTATTCTGAACATCTACACTAATAAAAGAGAAAAATGGTAATTGGCGTACGATGCTACCTTTTCATTGGCTAATCAGGGCTACATGCAAATTAACTGCCAACTAAGATTGGCAGTTAACTGCCAACAAGATGGCGGTTAGTTTGCATATGTAGGCACAATGCAGGGAGGTGAAAGGGAAAGCAGGAAGAAGCCCCCTG
>NW_006299705.1:14147212-14157853 GCF_000327345.1 Myotis davidii
GGGTCCCCTGCCCAGGCCTGATGCCTGGGCCAGAGGCATCAGGCCTGGTCAAGGGGCCGATCCTGCGATTGGAGGGTGATGGGGGTCAACGCCTGAGGGCTCCCAGTATGTGAGAGGGGGCAGGCTGGGCTGAGGGACACTTCCCCCCCCACACACCCAGTGCACGAATTTCGTGCACCAGGCCCCTAGTATTATATAAAAAGAATCATGCAAGATCTGGCCTTTTCTATCTGGCTTCTTTCTTAAAACTAGACATAATGCTTTCAAGTTTCATCCATGTTGTAGCATGAATCATTCTTCTTTTTGTTGGCTGAGTAACATTCTGTTGTATGGATATGCTACATTTTATTCGTCCCTTCACCAGTGGATGGACATTGAGGTTGTTTCCACTTTTTGGCTTTCATGAATAGTACTGCTATGAACATTTATCTAGTTTGTGTGTAGACATATGTTTTCAATTCTCTTGGATACATATGTAGGAGTAGAATTTCTGAGTCATATGGTAACTTAAGGTTTAACTTTTTGAGAAACTGTCAAACCATTTTCCAAAGTGGCTGCACTGTTTTACTTTCTGACCTTCAATACATGAGTTTTTTTTTTTCTCCTCATCATTGCCAATACTTGTTATTGTTTGTCCTTTTGAATATAAACAGGCTGGTATTTGTGAAGTGGCATCTCACTATGCTTTTGATTTTTGTTTCTCTGGTGATTAATGATGTTGAATATATTTATCATCCCTTTATATCATCTTTGGAAAAATTATTTAAATATTTTACCCACATTTAATAGAATTATTGGATTTTTTTCTGTTAAGTTTTAACAGTTAATTTATAAATTTTGAATACTAGACCTTTATCATACGTGTAATTTGTAAGTGTTTTCTCCCATTCTACAAGTTGTGTTTTCACTTTCTTGATACTATACTCTGAAGCACAAGAGTTTTAAAATTTGATGAAGCCAAATTTATCTAGTTTTTGCTTTTGTTGTCAAATCTAAGACTTCATTGTCTAATCCAAGGTTACAAACATTTATATTGATGTTTCCTTTTAAAAGTTTTATACTTTTAACTCTTATATTTATATCTTTGATCCATTTTGAGTTAAATCTTATATATGCTGTGATGAAGGGTTACAACTTACTTTTTTGAATAAAGATATCCACTTGTCTTTAGCACTATAAGTTGAAAAATAATTTTTTTCTTTATTGAATTATCTTGGCCCCCTTCTCAACATCCAATTCACCATAAATGAATGGATAAATTACTGTGTTCACAATTCTATTACATTGATCTATATAACTATCCCTATGACCTTGATTACTATAGACATATAGAAAGTTTTGAATTTGGGAAGCATGGGTTTTCAAAATTTATTCTTCTTTTCAATTATTTTTTATTTGATTCCTTTGCATTGCCATATAAATTTAAGAACCGGACTGTCTTTAACACAGCAAAAATTCCAAAACCTGTGGTGTTAACAGCACAGTGATATGAGGTGGTTAGGCTCAGAGCTGTATCATGAAAGTTTGTGTGAATGATTTACTCCACTAAATCAATTTGGGGAGCATAAAAATTGATAATCTCACTTTCACTTGATTATTTTTTATGTGATTTCTTACATTACATGGGAAAGGACCAACATAGATGGAATGCAAATAACTACATTAACCTTGGCTCTGCTCATGGCATTGTGTCATGTATGTAAATATCATCTGTCATCTATGCTACAGAGGAACACATGTTGAACACTGTTGACTTGCAAGATAAGGAGGCCCCAAACCTCTCATTGAATCAAAGGAGTCTATGTGAGCCGAGCTTTATCAATCTTTTCAACAACCCCGCTCCTGCACTCCCCAAGCTTTGCACTTACACAGTGCACCCTGGCCTTGTTTTCTGTTTTTGTACATTTTCCCCCTCTCTCACATGGCATTTTTATAACCTTGTGTAGTCATTTTTAAGAATGACTCTGAGTCATTCTTAACTGTCATTCTTAAAAATGACTCTGAGTCATTCTTAAAAACTCAAGTTAAATGTAATTTCTTTCACAAAGTTCTTGACCTCTCTAGTCATAGGTAAATTATTCTCTCCCCTTGTCTCCCAGAGAGCCTTTCTCATACTGCAATCAAAGGTTGTGCTTGTTTTATTTAATGCACAAAATCCCCCTAGAAACTGCTCCATTGAATCGACAAATGGGAGTCTATATCACAAAACCCTTCTATGCTGGTGTTAGCCTGGAAAATACTTAATATGGGGACTTTACCTTTGTCATTAACAAATAACTTCTATAAAAGACACATAAAATATCTCCATTCAAATATGTAACTTGGTTTGTTTGAATTTCTTTCACAAAGTTCTTAACCCCTGTAGAGGTCAATCTGTAAAAATAACTGATTATAAAGTGTTTGCCAAATAAATAAAATCAGTTACTCCTTAATAGCCTTTTAATTTTTATGACAGACGACCACTACCAAAAATGACAATTTAAATTTTGTGGAATTGACCTCGAATAATTCTTTCCAGTAGTACTTAGAGAGTAGAGTCATTTAACTTATTATTTTTTTAAAGAGGAAGAAGGAAGAGGGGTAGAGACATAGAAACATCTCTGATTTTCCATGTAGACATATATCCTGATCCAGGAATTACCAATCAAGTTCTCCTTTCCTGTCCATCTAAATAATCTTTGCATCTGTTTGCAGAAGAGAGGAATTCTCTGCCTCATCCTAATTTTACTGTGGGGCGCTTTACATGAAGGAAAAACCCTTAGGACACCTTTGAAGGAGAAAGCGTTAGAAAAATGGGATTACTCCAGAAATTGATTATCACATCTTTTTGCTGCTTTTTTGTTTTCCAGTTATTTATTTTCAACAAAAGTAAAGGAGGACCTAGTGGAGGTCTTCACTTACAGATCATTTAAATTAGTTTTTATAAATAATCACTATGGGAATCTTGGTATATCATTTAAGTAGAACTACATATGACCCACCTACTAAGTATAAATCCAAAAGAATTGAAATCAGGATATCAAACAAATAATTTGCACTCCCATGTTCATTGATCCATTGTTCAAAATAGCCAAGAAAAGTGTAAACAACCTAAATGTTAACTGTTTGATGAATGCATAAATGAAATGTGGTATATACATACAGTGTGCCCAGAGAGTGAGTGAGGAGGAGAGTGGAAGCTGAATAATTATAGGAATTCTTCATTATAAACTTTCAATGTGTGCAGTTATTTTAATTAGCTTCAAAACTAAGCATGTAGGCCAGCAAATCCTGGAAATGTATTCTACCTCATGTTCCTAATGACTTTAACCTTCACTGTGAAAGAGTTGGAAAGAGAGTATAAAGTACTTTTTGCAATGAGACCCTTCACTTTTGAATCACATCTAATGCTCTTCAGGCTACTGTGAAGAAGTAGAGAGGTATTGGGTTTTTTTTTTCCGTTTTTTTTTTTTTTTTTTTTGTAATTGTGCTTAAAAACACATAAATGAGATCTACCTTTTTAACAAATTTGTAAGTGTACAATACAGTATTGTTAGCTAAGTAAAACATTGTAGTATAGATCTCAAACATTTTCATCTTGCTTGACTGAAACTTTATATCCATTCAACAACTCTCCCACCACCTAGACAACTACTATTTTACCTTCTCCTTCAATGAGTTTGATGACTTTAAATATGTCATATAGGTTGAGTCGTGCAGTATTTGTCCTGTGATTGCCTTATTTAGCATAATGTTGTCAAAATCCATACATGTTGCAGCATATCACAGGATTTACCTTAGTATGTGGCTGAATACTCTTCCATACACTAGTCATACCTATTGATATTTGGACATTCAGAAATGCTGCTTTAGGCTAATCATCCATTCCTTCAAAATACTATTTTCCTATAAGGTAGCACAATGCAATTATTTAGATTTTCTCTTATTATTTCGCCATCCTATTATAGGCCTATGCGAGATCACATTTGGATGTCCTTAATCAAAATTCTGGCTGTTTTCTAATTCATTTATGACTTCATTTCACCAATTTCCAAAGTGTGGTGGGGGCAGGGCATGGCTATTAACTCACTTTCCTGCTAGTGCTACTTTGTTACTTATGCAAACTGAGCACAAAAACATCTCATATAAATGATGTTTTTAGCTTCTTTAATTTTCAAGTTATAAAGTAACAGCTTCACTTAATGAATGACCCACTTGAGTGTTTAAGATGTGAAGTCATTAAAATATGTTTTAAAATGAAGGATTAAGGACACAAATCTATTTTATTTGATTTGTCTACAGAACTTTTCCACTGACCCTTACTCTTGCAGTGGTATTAAGGTAAAGGTTCTGCATGAACATCAATAACCAGGGGCCGATACTGACCTTATACAGGTTAATCCATCACAGAATCCTGTCCACGGAGTCAGAGACAAGAGAACATCAATAAAAGGTTCAAAACAGTTTATTTTGTCTCTAATATATTTCGCTGCAAGTTGATAGAGGATACAATAATGGCCAATAGTAAAATAGCCATTTGTATAATTCATCTTTTCACAGAGAATTGTAACTTCACAAGCACAGATTTGCAATCTGTCAAAAAGGAAGAGGGTAGACATTCGTGAGCAAACCCCATATATGTCAATAACTTTGTATATTAAGTGCTTTTTATACAAGACTAAGGAGCCTAAAGACTTGAAATTCTCTTTTCTGCCCTCTGCCTATTGTTTACTGAGAACACAACTTCATACCTCACAGAGCGCTTGTGTTTTTTAAGTCACAAAGTAATTCCATCACTCAGTGAGTATATTTCTATTGAGGCCTTAATAATCTCCAGTTGCTGTTGCAGGTGTTGAGGATACACTATTGGATAAGAGAGGCTGAGACCCTGGTTTTATTGGACTATTAAAATGATGGAGACAAACTCTAAATACTAATGTGATAGAGAATGACAGTTGAGGTTGAGGATTTTGCTTTAGTTGGAGTATTCAAGAAAGGCCTCATAGAAGAGGACCTTAATAAGACCAGAAAGTAGTCGTGTGAAAATGTGGAAATTGCTTTTCAAGCACAAGGAACAGGACATGCAAAAATTACATGTGAAAGAGCATATCCTATATAATAAAAGAGTAATATGCAAATTGACCCTAACAGCTGAATGACTGGGAATGACTGGTCACTATGACACACACTGACCACCAGGGGGCCGATGCTCAATGCAGGAGCTGCCCCCTGGTGGTCAGTGCGCTCCCACAGAGGGAGCTCTGCTCAGGCACAAGCCAGGCTGCCAGCTTCCAGCACAGTGGTGGTGGTGGGAGCCTCTCCTGCCTCCTTAACAGTGCTAAAAATGTCCGACTGCAGCTTAGGCCTGCTCCTTGCTGGAAAGTGGACATCCCCTGAGGGCTCCTGGGCTGCCAGAGGGATGTCTGACTGCCAGCTTAGGCCCGATCCCTGGGGGAGTAGGCCTAAGCCAGCAGGTGGACATCCCCAAGGGATCCCAGACTGTGAGAGGGCACAGGCCAGGCTGAGGGACACCCCCGCCCCCACGTGCACAGATTTTTGTGCACCGGGCCTTTAGTATGTTAATAAGACAGAAAGAGGCAGGATTCAGGTCACAGGATGGACAATCCTGCAGCCCAAGGTAAGATGTTTTAACTTTATTGTGGTGGAAGTGGGAAGCATTGATTAGTTTTAAGCAGGTACGTGTTATCTGATTTATAATTTAGAAAATCACAAGGGCTAGCTGCTAGAATGAATTACTGTAAACCAAGTGCACGTTAGAGGGAAACCAGAGAGAAGAAAGCTGCAGCAGCCTAGGCAAGATATATTAGCTTAGACTAGGATTGTAATGACATGGTCTTTAGAACCTTTGAAATCCAAGATGGATCTTACCACTACACTAGACAGTACTAACTGATATGCAAAGTATTATGTGAAGGAAATAAATAAATGAAAATATAATTTCCTTTTGCCATCAGCAATTAACCAGGTGAATAGTAGAAACTAACTGGATGAATAGTGTAAATGGTAATTTTCTGACATGGGAAGATTTGTACATAGGAGAGAAGATGGAACAAGCTGTCCTGTTTTGGCCATGTTCAGTCAAGAGGAGTGTTTCTACCATAGACTGTGATAACAGGACCTGATGTGGTGGAAATGGAGAAACAGAAGGATACTTTCTGCTTCCTATTGATAAAGGGAAACACTGATAATCATACAACAGCAGCCATGTTTGCTTCCTCCTGCTCCTGCCCCTGTGAAAGCCTCTCTGTCTCCTTTTCTTTGAATACTCCAATTTTATGTGTATTAGACAGATTTAAATTGTTCCACCACTTAATGATGCTCTGGTTATTTTTTTCAGTCTTGTTTTCTTTTGGAAAGATTGTATTGCTATATTTTTTTTCAAGTTCTAACTGTTTGGTTTTTTAGTATCTAATTTGCTAGTAATCCCATTTGGTGTATTTTTCAATTCAGGAATTGTAATATTCATTTTCTACAAGATTGTTTTGCAATGCTTTTATTTTTCATGTTTCTACTTAACATGCTTAATTTTCTTTATAAATTTACTAGAGGCCCAGTGCATGAAATTTGTACATAGGGGAGGGGTTGTGTGTCCCTCAGCCCAGCCTGCACCCTCTCCAATCTGGGATCCTTCTCACAATCCAGGACTGCTGGCTCCCAACCACTCGCCTGCCTGCCTGCTTGATTGCCCGATTGCTCCTAACCGCTTCTGCCTGCCTGCCTGATTAACCCCTAACCACTCCCATGTCAGCCTGAGCGATGCCTAACTGCTCCCCTGCCAGCCCAATTACCCCTAAAAGCCCTCCCCTGCAGACCTGGTCTCCCCCAATTGCCCTTCCCTGCAGGTCTGGTCGCCCCCAACTGCTCTCCTCTGCCACCCTGGTTACCTCTAACTGCCCTCCCTTATTGGCCTGGTTCCTCCCAACTGCCCTCCCCTGCAGGCCTGATTGCCCACAACTGCCCTCCCCTGCTGGCCTTCTTGTGGCAGCCATATTGTGACCACATGGGGGTGGCCATCTTTGACCACATGGGGGCAGCCTTCTTGTGTGTTAGATTGGTGGTCAATTTGCATATTACTTCTTTATCATATAGGATGATGCATAGTTATAATAGTTGTTTTAATGGCTTTGTCTACTAATTTTATTATTTGTGTAATTTTGTTACTGGTGAGATGAAGAGACCTTAGTTCTTCTTGAAGGAAAGATTTCAATCAAGCCACAAAGTGTAGAAAAGCAAGCAATTGTTGACCACAGCAAAAATATACTTAGGATAGTGAAACAAGGAAGGGCATGAAAGAAGCAACAGGAGAGCCTAGGAGAGGCTCACTGGGAAATCAGAGGAAAGGAGGCCTTGGAAACAGGTTCAGGGGTCGAGCCTAGGACAAGCTGCCACTGCCCATTGCTCTCCTGGTTGCATGTCTCATGGGGTCCCTTAGAGGTTAGGGGATATGTGCCTGGAGGGAAAGGAGATTGGGGAGGGAATGGCAGGGTGTTCTTTCTGGAGGAAGAGCACGCTGATACCTTCATTTTCAGGGCTTATAAAGGCTGGGCATTCAGGGTAGGTCTTAGAGGTGGATCAACAGAATATTCATCAGCTTCATGCTGATATATCAAAATGAGGTTTATTCTTTTAATTTGTATTTTAGTGTGGTTGACAGATGGCACTAATTGGATTTCTGCTGTCTCCCTGAGTATCCATAAATATCACTGAAATTCTTTTCTTGGTTATATTTAAATTCCTTGGAAATAATTTGATCGTTTTGAAATTTTTAAGCTTTTTAAAATGCATATCACAGCTGATTTTAGGATTAATTTGGGCGGTGGCGAGGCTCACTGGGAAATCAGAGGAAAGGAGGCCTTGGAAACATCTGAGTACTCCCCGATGCCTGTCAATAGCTTATTTCCTTTCTCTCCGAGATAATTGTTCTAGTTGCTTGTCAATATTTTTCTACCGTGGCTGGTAAAACCAAATCCTGCTCTTAACCCTGTTTGTCCTGCAGATTGTTTCCTCTAATAATTACGCTGGGGTTTGATTCTGGTCTCAAGAAGATTCCTTACACATAACGTATCAGTTACTCAGGTGAAGGCTCATTGGCCCTCTAGAGAATTTTGGAGATCTCTCTCTCTCTCTCTCTCTCTCTCTCTCTAGTTATCTCCTCCTCTTTGGTACTTTGCTCTGTGAAACTCTAGCTACTTTGGTCTCCCTGAACTCAAAATTCACTCTGTAACACCACATAGATTACACCGCCCTAAAGTGTGGCCTGGATACTCTTTCTAGGCCAGTAAACTGAGTCATCATGGGACTCACTTGTTTTTTCTTCTTTCAGAGACACTTACCCCAGTTACCTGATATCCAATGTCTTAAAATTGCTATTTTATGAATTTTGCTCAGTATTTCAATTATTTCAGGCAGGAGAGAAAATCCTTTTAAAAAGATATTAATTCATAATATTTTAATGAATTAGTTCATATTTTTATGCATTTTGTCATTTTAAATAGCAAGAAAAGCAGCAATGTGAAATACATTTACAAAGTCTGCCTCTAAACAATCTTTAATTTGCAGTGGAGGTTATAGAGACAGAAAGCAGTCTTAATTGCTGTGTAAGATAACTTTATTCCAGTTAATTATTTCCACAGTAATGAATAAAAGAACAAATTATATATACATATATCCCTAGGCTACCTAACCCGTGAACAACGTATTTGAGCATAACATATCAAGCAAGGAATTTGGGGTAGGCTGCTTTCTTATGCATGGCTGTGTAACTGCCTAAAGTGAGGCCCTGCGAAAGGATTAAATGCTCTTTTACTGGACCCATTGTTGTGACTGTGGGTTTGTGCTGTTTGTCTGTTGTCATTAGTTCTTACACAGTTTAGCAAAATTGTTTATAGCTGCCTTCAGAGAAAGTAAAAGTAAACATGTTACTGAGTATTTTCTGCTGCCATTTTGAAAGTTTTTATTAAAACCTTATGGTTGCAGTTCTACAGAGGAATTAGTTATAACTTTCTTCAATTATCTTTCCTAAAAATCTGGTGCCATTCACTAAAAAGGATACAATTTTTACCAAAAAATCAATTCAACTTTTGGGGCGTGAATGAAATATTATTATTTGGAAATAATTAAAATCACTGTTCCAATGAAATACCAAACAGAATTTACCTACAACTTTCCACCAATGCAGAGGATGGAAAGCTCAAAATATCTTTGCTAATACCATGTTAAATGGCAGCAATAAGTTCAAAAGATTTAGGCCTGGCCAGTGTAGGTCAGTGGTTGAGCGTGGACCTATGAACCAAGGGGTCATGGTTAGATTCATGGTCAGGGCACATGCCCAGGTTATGGGCTCAATCCCCATTAGAAGGCATGCAGGAGGCAGCTGGTTAGTGATTCTCTCTCATCATCGATGTTTCTTTCTTTCTGTCCCTTTTTGAAGTCAATAAAAAAAAAGATTTAGTAGGATGAAACAGTTAAATATTAGCGAATGTTTACATATGACAAATTTTGCAGTAGACATTAACCCCTGTAGTTTTCAAATGTCATAGAATATTTTAATTACAAAAACCTCTGTCAACTTAAACATTACTGGTGTAGCTCAATGCAAATATTGTAGTTTTCTTAAATCTTGGCTATTGCACCTGATTTAAAAAAAACACACATTGTCATAATGTTTCTAAAAATTAGAGATCAGTACAGTACTCAAAAATAAATATAAATTTTTGTATTGTTTTACTTTAATGACACATGAATTAAAACTGCATTATAATGAAATTGCCACTGAACATTCCCATTAATATCAAATGAATTCATTATGACCAGCACACTTATAATGAATACCAAATGAATTAATAATAATGAACCATTTAAAGTGTTGCCTAATTGTTTTACTTCATTTTTATGTATATTTTGGTCCTATTTTAACAGTTAGGTTAATAGAGAATGACATTAAATAACTCATTTTCTTGCCTAATATTGGATAATGTGTTCACACTGCTTTCTCATCATCTCTGTATTTAACCCTTTTTCTTTCACCCCAGCATTTTCACGTATAACCATTTTATTTGATACACCTAGAGAAACTAGGTTAACAAATACAGTTTAAGCTTTAATTGGATATGAAAAAGAAAACATTAAGATAAAAAGCAACAGCCCTAGCCATTTGGCTCAGTGGGTAGAGTGTCAGTCTGTGGACTGAATGGTTTTAGGTTTGATTCAGGTCAAGGACACGTGCCCAGGTTGTGGGTTCAATCCTCAGTAGGAGGCATGCAGGAACCAGCCAATCAATGATTCTCTCTCATCATCGATGTCTTTATCCCTCTCCTCCTCTCCATTCCTCTCTGAAATCAATAAAAAATATTTTTTAAAAAGATAAAAAGCAACAGTATGTCTAAGACATCTTCATGACATGCCTGGGTGAGCCATACAAGTGCTTGAGAGTTTGGTCTGTTAACTACTCTATGTAGGTGTTGAAAACAGACACCAACAAACTTGAGGCAGAGATCAAATGCAGAAATAATTGAAAGGATAACTTGCAATTGAAATAACTGAAAGGGTCAGCTTTTAAAACAAGCTTGATTTACTTAATTATAATTTATTATCAAAAATTTTAAATCTTGATTCACTCTTTGCTTTTAAGTTATTTAACCA
>NW_006299705.1:14158191-14166575 GCF_000327345.1 Myotis davidii
CTACAGACTGAAGGGTCCCAGGTTCGATTCCGGTCAAGGGCATGTACCTTGGTTGTGGGCACATCCCCAGTAGGGGCTGTGCAGGAGGCAGCTGATCTATGTTTCTCTCTCATTGATGTTTCTAAGTCTCTATCCCTCTTCCTCTCTTTAAAAAATCAATAAAATATATTTAAAAAAAAAGAAACATGTTTGAAGGTAAAGTATCTCCAGTGTGCTTTTAAGAACAGATCAATGAGAAGTATCTCATAAACAGATTATATATAGTCAAGAAGGCTCATAGCATGAATATCATAGAATTTTCACAAAGCCCGGAGGAAATGTGGAGTGAAATGATTTTAGATGGGGATTTTAGGAAATATGTCCATCTTAAAGGCTAGAAAGAGACATCCTAAAGCCTGGCCCCTGAGAATGACATGTGAGAGCAGTAGCCACTGCTCTGGTGTGGTAGGCTCAGATGAAGAGTGTTGGCAGAGTAGACAGGCACTAACATGGAGATTATTTTAAGTTGAATGTATTCACTGAGCCTATGCAACCCTTTGATGTTTTCTTATCAGTCTCTTAAAACTTTTTCTTTAAAAAGAAAGCTATCCCTTTGGAGTACTTATTGTAGAAAAGCTCAAATTCATTCTGACTCTCAGAAATGATGGATTTCAAAGGGATCCTAAAATTGAGAATGCATATTTACTCTACATCAATTAAATATTATTTGCTGTTATTTATTGTATTTTTGTAGGTGATATAGTTACTTAATTTTACCATTGTGTAATAATTTAGTAAAAACGTATAAGATTTACTCTGTTTCCTTGGGTGCTTGCTATTACTTGCAATTTGAAAGTAAGTTTTTTCAGAGTCATGACTAAACCCTTTCATCCTATACTGTTAAAGGATGTTGAGTGGGGCAAGGGAGCCTTTCATATAACTATCTGAATTTCATGGAAGGTAATTTTGCTTCTATGATTAGGTATTGACAATGGTTATGATAATATTCTTCTTTAGTCTTTATGCTTTTACAACTTTATGGAAGGATTGTCTAATAGAGTTGCCTAAGGTAGCTGCCTTTTTTATTCTGTGATGAAAATCTAACTAAAACAAGTAAAAATGACGCTAGGTCAGAACTGTTGCCCCCTCCCTCAGTCTGCTCCCCTACACTTATCCAGAGAAATTAACATTGCCCACATTTTTTTTTCATAAAGGCCTTTTTTTTTAGGGTGACTAAATATTTCTTTGATTTTTTTAAATAGACTTTTCCAACCTATCTCTATAACCTAAACTGAGAAATAGATCTTTGAAAAACCTTTCATCAAAGGGATGCTGCCCAATCCCTGAGTATTATATCTCAGAACTTTTCATCATGGAGATTTTGAGAATGTTTGGTGCCATCTGTGCCTCGATTTTCTTTTCTTCTGATTTTTCTTCTTCTTCTTCTTCTTTTTGAGATGAGGTGTCAGCCGAGCCAGCCTGTGCCTCTGATTTCTGCCAAAAGGAAAAAAGAGAGAGAGAGGGAGAAAAATACCATGAACACTAAACTAAGATATTTTTTCAGTGTTTCTCGTATAAGCACTACATTTCTACCGAGTTTCCTGTACGAATTTGTTTTTATCATCCTTAACAATTGAAAACCCACAAGAAAACTTGTGGTCTATTAGCAGAAAACAGAGGTCCTGGCAAGACGCAGAGCAGCACAATCCTACAGTTGGGAAGCTGGGCAGGAACCCAAGTTTGTCCACGCCGAAGAACAACACTGTCTGCTAAAATTACAGTTTTCCCTTTTCACAAACCTCAAAGTTGTGAAACTTTACTAACTTTAAGAAAAGAACAGTTGGCCATACAAAAGATGCACTTCCAAATCCATCGAACAACTTACTTAGACTTGCAAATGAACCACTTGGAGTGAGTCTTAAAATGTATTTGTTCCAATTATTCTGCTAAGGTAGCAAGCAGAAAGTAATCATTTTCTATGTATACTGTGAGTAAGAGACTCCAAATGTTGGTTCCAAAGAAAGCATTTGACCAATAGTTGGTGAGTGGGAGTGTAAGAGAGTGCTATAGAAATGATAGCCACATTTTCAAAAACAAAGTATATTTTTTGCAGTTCCTATATGCTCAGAATGATAATGAAATTAGATTAGATTTTTTAACTCTTATATTCCCTGTTTCCAGGTTTTTTTTATAGAGATAAATATTTTTTAAGCATTATCATGTAACTCATCAGATCAGATATGTCACCAGAACAAAGATACAGGTCAATATCAGATGACACCATCAATAAACTGAGTTACATTACAAAGAGTTTAAAAAGAACTAAATCAGGTGACTAAAACTTCACTGGTCATTTTAATAAGAAAAATTAAACATAAATAACTGTTTACTGGTAGAAAGTAGTTAACTATTGAGAGGGAAAGAAAAAGATTCTAGGGAGTTCAGAAGTAACTGATTCAAAAGGGCAGTCACTACTTCCAGGCTAGTGAGAAGAAGAGGAGAAGACAGGAGCTGAAGACTCACAATCCTGTGGTCTGTAGAAGCACTTAGGGAGGGAGAGGGCAGCCCAGGTCTAGCTGGAGCTCTTCTGTGCAGGCAGCAGGGTTCCTGGGCTGAATCATAGTAATGGGGGGCCAGACCTGAAAGAGAAGAGTCTTCTTGATGCTATGGCCTTGCTGAGCCAATATGGGATGGACTGGACAGTTTAGCCTCAATGGCCTTAGAAAAGAGTGGTAGATGTTCATGAACTATAACATGAAAATTCTGACTATAGACTGCTATGATGACAAAAACACACACATCTTTATTACGAATAACTTAAAGATTACTGTCAGAATTTATTTTGTTGGTAACTTGTACCTTATAATCAGAAATATATTTCTTATATCCAAAATATTCTGTTTAAGTAAGGGATGTTATTTTTCTTCTTCTTTTTTTGGTATGTTTTCACAGTAGAATTAAAAAATCATTTATCACTTGCTATCTTTATATGTTTTAAATTACTATTAAGGATGGTTTCAGGGTTTCAACCTTCATTTAAATTACCCCAATTTCCTCTTACCCTTTACCCGATCGCTTATTACATATAATTAATTTTCAAACTTCTCACATAGAAATATTAATGGAGAGAATTACTCTAGTTGTGGCCTAAATAAATGAGGCTCTTTAAAATAATGTTTTTTTATAAGATTTACTGTCACAAAATGCCACAGGCTATATTATAATAGATAACTTTAAACAATAAAAGATTTTCAGTCTATGAGCTGACCCATTTATTTCTAGCAAGATTAAAACAACCAAATTTCAATACAACTGAATAATTTATTTAATAAACATATGTTGGGTGGCTATTATTAGCAAAATGCTCTGTGAGACTTAGAAGTACATAAGACTTTGATTTTTAAAAATTTGAATTAATTGATAACGAATCTTAAGATGGATATTGATCAGTGTCAGGCACATTTGAAGGATTGACACAAATTCTATGCTCAATATTTTAATTCTGATTTTGATGTCTATTAGATGTCTATACCTGTCACATTTCCAGGCACTATCTATTTTGCTGTTCTAGAATTTCTATTTGTTAAGGGTATTATTCTGAATCAGGGCCCAGTGAATCTTCTTTTGTTAATTATTTTTTTTCTCCGATATTTTAAGTTTGAAAATAAAAGGTTCAACCTACATTGGCACCAAAACTATTTATAATATCATCTTCTACTCTCAGGTCGAACTATGTATTGTTCATATGTTAGTCAGTTTGAGCAACTATTCAAACATTAAACATCCAAATATTTTTATCTCTTGTTTGTACTTTTCCTTTATAATTTTCTTAAAATAGAAACTGCAACAGCAGAAAGGGTTTGAGTGCTGGAAAGGGTACAAAAGAACCGAAATTAGCATTCCAGTCATCCCTCTGTTCCTTTAGGTTATGGAAATGTCATAGGAATTCTTGTGTGTCAAGATAGAAGCTGAGATTGGACAAGGCCAGCTAAAGCTACTAGGTGGGCCGCCGAGACCTGAGCACAATTGAATTCATGGATAGGGAATGTTGAGATGTGCCCCTGTCCTCATAAGGAGATGGCCAAGCCCTTCAGAACCACTGGTGATACATCCGAGAGCACTTTGTCACCAGCTGCAGTGGTAGCAAAGGATCCGCCCACTATCACCTCAGAGGCCATCAATCCAGGGACTAATTCAATTCTGCACTCTAACAGACTGTCAAAGAACAGGCACCTATGGTCTCAGGTATCATTTTAGAGAGAAATAAAGGGATGTAGAGAAAACATGGCAGATCAAACATTTGTCTGAAAGACTCAAGTCATTAAAATGTGAATAAACCAGAGATAGGTATGTGCTTAGTAATCATGACTTAGACAATGTGTGGGCACAGGAGAAAGATTAGATTCTCAGTAGGTTCTGATGATTTGCTGGATAGTTTCTGAACTCTTCATGTTTGCTTGAACTAGGTACGCAGTCTGTAACTGAATTTTTCTTCTTGATTTTTTACTGTTAAGGATAAAGCAAACACAAAACTGTAAAGAACAGCCCCCTGAGCTTCCTCTCTCCCAAGAGCTAGTCTTCCTCTTGCAAGGTACTGCCTTCTACTTTCCATGGCCAGCATTCATGACAGAAATATTAAATTAAAATCTTGTCTCAGTTTCTCCTTATCAGAGAGCATGGATGAGGTATGGGACAGACTCAATGCAACTCTCACAGTGCTTTTAACTGGCTCCTTTGCTCAGCCAGGCCCACCCTCCTCATCATGGTGACTGTGTCCCTTCCTATTGTTCGATTTCCTTTGTGCTCCCTTATGACATCTGAATCTAGATTATAAACATGGATCAAGATCTGTCCCCATAAGATGAGCTCTTGCTTTCTGTTTATCCCTCAACATTTTTATAACACTTTACTACATTTATGAAGTTTCCCCAAAGGAGATATTTAAGAAAAGCCCAGACGGCTCCTATCTGAAGCTGGGTCTGGCACAGTCAAGCTAGTCTGTTAATATATATATATATATATTTTTGGTCCATTCACACCTCTCTCTGCAACAATGGGAAATTGAATTATTGTTCAAAGTCAGGGAAAATTAACCCTGAGAAATCTGAAGTGAGGTCTGTTGATAAAAATACATTCTAGGAGTTAAAAAAAAAATAGTGCAGAACAGCAACAACTTTTCTTCCCTTCCACTATGGGAAGCCTCTATATACACCTGTGGTAAGTAATATGGAACACTGTAGTGACCAAGCGTTTCTTCAGTAACGTCTCCAAGCTAGAGGCAAGTATTTCCAAACACCTAGACTGAGTTTCCCGGCAAGCATCCGTGCAAGTAAATATATCAAGCTTACTTTCATTGCTGTGAAAGACTATGGGGAGACCCACTAATGGTAGGGTATTACCTTCTGATAACTACACTGTTTATACTTATCATCCAGAAAGGCAGAGAACCAGACTGTTCTATTAAGCTGTCAATCAGAATTTATAAAGAAGCACAGATTGTATGTTACAAGTTTAAATTTTAGCAGGCATGAAAATTATAGGATCTTGAGAATGCTAGTCATTCTTTTGCTCTAAAACGAAAGAACATTCAAGAGGTTATCTCTTTTTCTGAAGTCTTGAGTGTATCAGGTTCCCACAATTCCTTCATTTTTGTACTTTTACTGTGCTATCTCTAGAAAATGAAATACAGCTTGATCTTTTACATTTCTGTAGCACTTTACAGGGTGCTTCTATGGATAGTGCCTGCTTTATAAATGATATTCTTTGCAAAAGATTTCCTCATCTCAGAACCACAAATTCTAAGAAGGTTTTTTAAAAGACTATTGGTTGGCTTTCAGATTAACGAATCAAATTTGCAATTTTTAAACTACTGCAAAAATATTTTGAAAAAATTTTAGTGTGTATTTGCATGTCTTTACTTTGAAGAGAGAGTATTAAAAGTACTACTATTTACTACTAACTTTTGGACAAAAAGAAAATGTAGTAATAATTTTGACTCAGTATAATAAGGCATTTCTATCCTTCATTATTTATCATTTTATTGGGAAATATGTGCTAATGCAAACAATTTTCATATATGAATAAAACATAAGGCAGAGTAGTAATTAAAATTAAAAAATTCAACAGCACATAAAGGTTAATTTATCAACCTCTTCATATATCAATGACGGTTATATTTCCTTGGAAGACAGTAAAGATCGAAAATCAAACATGCTAATTAATTAATTTTATTCTTAGTTAACTTGAAGGTTTCATATAAAAAGAAAATCTGGTTGACTGTGAGCAAGGATAATGAATAGTTCAGATAAAAAAGACCAAGAGGAGAAAGTATACAGGAAGGGAAGAGAAAACGTGTCAGCTTGCTTAGCAGCAAAAATGATTTCCTTTAATGAGTCAAAGTGGAACAATTTCTCCTACCCTGTCATGGAACACAGTAAAAGTTTGAGAGCAGAATTTGTTTATTTAAAGGAGACTGTAGGATCTGCATATAAACTTTCATAGAAGAGCTAGTAAATTTCTGGTATGATAGAAAGGGAAAATTAGCAGAGCATTCAAAGCCGGAGTTATTACCTATTTGAACAGGATGATTAGTGAGATTCTTTCGGATGCACGAAAATAGGACTTACTGGTTTGCTCAAGAGAGGAGGTTGTAGATATTGTTACAAAAAGGGCTGGAGATCCCACGGAGGGATACGACGTATCTTGCAGAACCAGGAATCACTGTAGCTGACACTGGGTCCAATGCCTCTTGATGGACCTCAGCACAGGAGTTTGTGACTCATTTCTAATGAAGTCTAGCATTGCTCCCACCATTTGCCTCTGTGTTTTCTCTTCTCCACACCAAGTGGTTTCTTTTCGCTTTAGCCTAAATGTTTTATCTGACTCATGGCTTCAGTTTCCTCTTCATGTTAGCTTGTTCATAGACTATCATGGCCTATACTTTTTGCATTTGTGGGAAGCCATACTTCAGCTGTTTTTTATGTGAACTACCCAAGTAGCCTGTTAGATCAACACATGTATTCTGTTGGCCTAAGCAGTGGTGACTCCAAAAAGAGTGAGGTCACCTGGACAGAGTGACCTGCACCTTCAGCAGAGGCTGTGGGTGGTACAGCTTCTGTAGAAAGGGTTATTGCTGTGGCATATATCAAGTTGAACAAATCTAGAAAAAGTCATACCTGACAACACTGTTGGCTTTCTTACTTGCCTTTGATATCTGAACTTATTACCTTACGGTATTCTTCTAAGCTTTATATTTCCACATAATACTCTTTACACCTCAAGGACTAGTTCTTGTGTATCAAGGACTTAGAAATATGAGAAAATACTCATATGGATGAATAAATAATCATATGAATCAATGTTTTTTCATATTTGCATGTGTATTTTGGCCAGTAAATTAGTATCATATGTATCTACCTCTATCTATCTGTGCCTTTATATATTTTAATCAAGTTTTCAATTACAGTAGACATACAATATATTAGTTCAAAGTGTATAATACAGTGATTAGACATTTATATAACTTATAAAGTGATAAGCCTAGTACCCATCTGACACCATACATAATTGATATAACAGTATTGATTATGCGGGGTGCACAAAAAGTAGGTTTACAGTTATGAGTACATGAAATATAGTTTATTCTTGTATTATTTATTTATTAATTATTGTATCATTTTTCATACAGACAACTGAAAACCTACATTTTACCCCACTGTGTATTCTCTATGATGTTCTTTACAGCCATGTGGTATGGCTATTTTTTATAACTGGCTATATATTCTTCTTAATCCCTTCATCTTTTTCATCCACCTCATCAATCCTCTTCCAAACTGACAACCATCAGTTTGTTCTTTGCATCTATGAGCTGATTGTGTTTTGTTATTTTGTTTTTTAGAATCCACACATAAATGAAATCATATGGTATTTGCCTTTCTTTGTCTGACTTTTTTCACTTAGGATAATATCCTCTAGGTGTACCCATGTTGTCATAAATGACAATTCTATTATTTTTATTTTTTATAGCTTAATATTTTATTGTATACTAGAGGCACGGTGCACAAAAATTTGTGCACTTGGGGGAGGGGTCCCTCAGCCCGGCCTATGCCCTCTCGTAGTCTGGGAGCCCTTGAGAGATGACAACTTGCTGGCTTAGGCCTGTTCCCCGGGTGATTGGGCCTAAGCTGGCAGTCAGACATCCCTCTGGCAGCCCAGCAACCCTTGGGGGATGTCCACTTGCCAGCGGGGAGCAGGCCTAAGCTGCGGTCAGACATCCTTAGTGCTCCTGAGGAGGCAGGAGAGGCTCCCACCACCACTGCTGTACTGGCAGCCATCAGCCTGGCTTGTGGCAGAGCAGAGCTCCCCCATGTGAAAGCTCACTGACCACCAGAGGGCAGCTCCTGCAC
>NW_006299705.1:14166813-14170141 GCF_000327345.1 Myotis davidii
AGCAGGTATCAGGTTTTGTTTACCTTCTATAATTGAAACATTGTTGCTTTTGGAGCTCAGAGCCGGGCCGAGGCAGGCCGGGAACCTTGGCTTCCTCCATCACTGGAGCAAGCAAGCCTCCTGCTCGCTTCAGCTGCATGGCTGCTGGCCGCCATCTTTGTTGGCAGTCAATTTGCATATCTCACTGATTAGCTAATGGGAAGCGTAGTGGAGGTATGGTTAATTACCCTTTTGTCTTTTATTAGATAGGATATGTACCACCTTCTTATCCATTCATTTATCCATGAGCACTTAGATTGCTTCCATATCTTCACTGTTGTAAATAATGACATAATGAACATTGAAATGTATATGTCTTTTCAAAATAGTGTTTTCAATTTCTGCAGATACTAGTAAATACCCAGAAGTGGAATTGCTGGGTCATACAGTAGTTCTATTTTTAATTTTTTGTGGAACCTCCACACTGTTTTCCATAGTGGCTGCACCATGTATAGTCTCACCAAAACTGCACAATATTTCCTGTTTCTTCGCATCCTTGTCAACACTTGTTGTTTATGATAGGCATTCTGAAAGGTATCAGATGCTACTTCACTGTGGTTTTAGTTTGTATTATCCTGATGATTAGTGCTGTTGGGCATCATTCCACATACCTATTGGCCATCTATATATCTTCTTTGGACAAATGTCTATTCACTTACTCTGACAATATTTTAATTCGATTTTTTTTTTGGGGGTGTTAAGTTGTAGGAGTTCCTTAAATTTGGATGCTAAACCCTTATCAAATGTATCATTGACAAATATATTTTCCCATTCCTTAGCTTATCTTTTTGTTTTGTTTGGTTTCCTTTGCTGTGCATAAACTTTTTAGTTTGATGTTGACCTATTTGTTTTTCTTTTGTTTCCCTTGCCTGAGGACACATATCCAAAAAATTATTGCTATGAGAGATATTAAAGAGTTTACTGTCAATGTTTCTTCTAGGCGTTTCATGGTTTCAGGTCTTACATTTAAGGTTTAGTCTATCTTGTATTTGGTGTAAGAATTTCATTCTTTTGTATGTATCTGTCCAGGTTTCCCAACATTTCTCTTCAGAGACTGTCACTACTCCATTGTATTATTCAATGCTCCTTTCTCATAGATTATTTGACCATATAGTTATGATTTACTTCTGGGCTCTCTATTCTGTTCCGTTCAACTGTGTGTGTGTGTTTCTATGTCAGTGCCATACTGTTTTGTTTACTGTAGCCTTGTAGTATAGTTTGATATCAGGTACCATGATATCTCCAAATTTATGTTCTTCTTAAAATTGCTTTGATTATTCTGGGACTTTTGTACTTCTATTTAAATTAAAGGAGTATTCTAGTTCTGTGAAAAATGCCATTGCCATTTTTATAGGGATTGCACTGAATTGTTTTGTAAATTGTTTTGGATAGTATGGCCATTTTAACAATGTTAATTCTTCATATCCATGAGCATGATATATGCTTCCATTTGTGTCTTCAATTTCTTTATCTAATATCTTATAGTTTTCTGATTACACGTCCTTTTTCTCCTTGGTTAAATTTATTAGGCTTTTTAGTATTTTGGATGTAATTATAAATGGGGTTGTTGTCTTATTTCACCTTATGATAGTTTGTTATCTATAATAATCTATAAAAATAAAAGCATAATATGGTAAGTAGATCGGACAGCCTGACATCCTTCCAGGACAAAGCCTGGGCTGAGAGGGCCAAGCCCCTTGTACGAATTTGGTGCATTAGGCCTCTAGTTGGTCTATAAAAATGCAACCAAATTCTGAATATTAATTTTGTATCCTTCTACATTGTCATCTACAAATAATGATAGCTTTACTTCTTCTTGTACAATTTGGATGCCTTTTATTTATTTTGTCCTAGTCTGGTTGCCATGGCTGACTTCCAATATTATGCTGAAGTGGGCATACTTGTCTTGTTCCTGATCTTAAAGAAAAAGCTTTCATTTTTTTTACCATTGAATATAATCTTAGCTGTGGGTTGTCACATATGGCCTTTATTATGTTGATATATGTTCCCTTTATCCCCACTTTGCTGAGAGTTTTTATCATAAATGAATGTTGGATTTTGTAAAATGTTCTTTTTCTGAATCAACTGATATGATCATGATTTTTATCCTTCATTCTGTTTATGTGGTATATTGTATTAATTGATTTGCAGTTATTGAATGACACTCTTATCCAGCAATGAATCCCATTTGATCATGGTGCATGACCTTTGCTGAGTTTGTTTTGCTAATATTTTGTGATCAGTGTTTTGAACTCTGTATTGGTTGATCGCTTATCTCCATTTTGTTTAGTTCTGTTTTAGGATTTTTGTATTGTTCTATTTGAGACATAATTTTGTCTATTAGGTAAATCTATGTTTCCCAGTTTGGGCAGAGTGGCCTTATGTAGTAGGTGTCCTGTGGGGCCCAGTGGTGCAGTCTCCCTGGTCTCTGAGCCAGGTGCTCTGAGGGTATTTCTAGTTTGAGTTGTGTGTGCTCTCTTCTTAAAGTTGAGGCTTGATTGCTGTAGGCATGGCAGTGGGTGGTATTGACCCTTAGGCTGATTGGGTCTAAGACCTGGGCATTACAATAGCATATGAACTATTGGGGAAAGGGGAGCAAATAGTGGAAGTCACTTTAGCTGGGTTCTAGTGCTAACCAAGGCCAACCTTCAGGTATATCATTTGTGGAGCTGGTTGGGTATTCTGGTGTGGTCATTTTTAGAGCCTCTTGAAAGAGTCACAGGTACACCTTCCAGGGGTGGGCAAACTTTTTGACTCTAGGGCCACAATGGGTTCTTAAACTGGACTGGAGGGCCGGAACAAAAGCATGGATGGAGTGTTTGTGTGAACTAATATAAATTCAAAGTAAACATCATTACATAAAAGGGTACGGTCTTTTTTTTCAATAGTTTTATTCATTTCAAACAGGCCAGATCCAGCCCGCGGGCTGTAGTTTGCCCACAGCTGGGTCAAGGGAAGCTGCCATTTGTGCCCCGTTGGGGGCTACAAAGTGACCTATGGTTGGTTTCTCCTTGTGCTGGACTCGAAAGGTTCTTGCAAGAAGCTGTACTGCACATTGAAGCTGGCCGCCACTAAGTATTGTGCTTATGACCCTTTCTGGGCACCACCGTGTCCGCCGAGGCCAGCCCACCACTAGTGCCAGGCTTGTGGCCTCTTAGTAAAGGCTACATTCCAAGCCAACACTAACTGCATCTTATGACAGGCTTTTGAATACCTGATGGGAGTTACAAAGCAAGCTGAGACTGGTTGCCATTGTGCCAGGATTGGGGCCTTTTAGCAAGAGGTACAG
>NW_006299705.1:14170167-14175469 GCF_000327345.1 Myotis davidii
TGCCATGGCCCCACTGCTTGTGTGGGGTTTGTGGACTTGAAAGATGTTAGGAAAGTCTGCAGTGTGAGTCAAGGCAGACCACCTTTGTGGAAAAGCTACTGGAAGTGGTTTGAACTGGGTAAGTTGGATGGGGCAGGGTCTCAGGGAATCATCAGGGCAGGGTGAATAGTGTTAGCCAGGTTAATGGCGAGCACAGATTTGGATCCTGCCTGCACCTAGAGGCTGGGTGGGAGGAGTGCTCAACAAAGGAACAATGGCGCAGACCAGAGCTTTCTTCCTGGAGAGAGCTGCCCTGACCCCTATTCCTCCAGCTCTCACCCTGAAGCTGGCCAATTCCATTCTTCTCTGTATGTTCCTGGTGCTTTTTGAGCTGCTGCCTAGAGCAAATAAGTTTGTGGGCAAGTCTGCATGTGCCCCTTAAAAGGAATGTCTGGGACTCCAGCAGACCTTAATCTAATTTTAATGCAATTCCTGCTGATTTTCACAACCGGATGTTAGGGACACTTATCTTTCTGGCACTGGTGCCCTGTGTTGGCGAGGGACTAAGACCCCTTAATTCTCAGGGGAGAACTCTACAACTAAGATATCCCTCCCAATTCTAATTACCACAGCATGTATATACGACCTGCCTGTGCTGCATCTCTAATCCTTCTGCTAGTCTCCCTATGGCAGCTTCTTCATATCCTTAGTTAGAAAACTTCTATTCAGCTGCTCTTCAGGTGGTTCTCAATAATAGTTGTCCTCTAATTTAGTTATAATTTTAATGAGGTTATAGGAGGAGATGAGCCCAGTATTTATCTATTCAGCCATCTCATCTGAAAGTCTCCTCCATGTCCTTTTATAGAGTGGGACCTTGACTTAGGAGTGTCCCGACTAACGAGTTTTTTTGAGATACCAGCTGTCTCTTGGCCAATTTTTTACATTGAGTTGACAGAGTAATTTGAGTTAACGAGATCCATAATGAGCTCGGTCTCAGAACGAATTAAACTCGTAAGTCAAGGCCCCACTCTATATTCAAATGTGTTTTAATGTCCTATAAGGCCTATATATATATTACCTCTTCTTTATACTGCCTTCTAATTTATTCTTAAGAATTTTGGGGTATTATGAAAGCAAAATGCATATGCAGGCAAAGCAAAAATTGAATGTTCATAAACTAGGAAAATTTATTAATATAATACATATACATTTTTCCTTTATTCTTTTGGAACAGAATAAAATTATCTTCATTAGTTGCCTTAACTACTTTCTATTCTTTGGTTTATTCTGATATGGAGTAACTAACAATCATTATTGAACAGAATATTTTATCATTACTTACTAAACTTTTTAAACTAAATGTGATTTTCTTCTAAAAGTAATTGATATTTTGTTGGGCTTATGCTATATATCAGATATAATGAAATATGATTTTATTTTTGAGGAAAAAGGGAACAATTATTAATATAAAATATAAAGTTTATATAGTGTTTACTTTACAAAATCATACTAACATGAGTTATTTGCAAACTAAAATGTCACCAGACTAATGATTTATTATTTTTATGTAGCAAGCTAAGCTGGGGGAAAAAAATTAAAAATATGTATAATAACAAGTAAGGAAATAATTATATCAAAATAAGCTCAGAGAGAGTTGATAGAGCTGAAGTTAATTTAAAAAGGATAATAATATATTAATATATTAAAACACACTTTGCCGAATTTTTATTTTAGTAACCAAAAAGCATTATTATTGAATGCTCATATAATATATGTTGTATATTTATATGTAAATATTTTGCATGTTTGTAAATAAGGCTATAACTTTATATGTACAACACAGAGTTACCATTTTGGACATTTATTGCATTTTAATATAAAGTGTCAAAAATTCAGAAATAACCAAAGAAAAACCTTTGAACCAACAAAGTAGTGATTAGTAAAGGTTTACTGGGCACTGGCGAAAAGATAGTTTGCAAACTGGGAGCACTCAGACAGTATAGTGAGAAAGCAGTGACTGTTAATACTCCAGAGTTATTAGGTACTAGAGGCCTGGTGCATCAAATTCATGCACAGGTAGAGTCCCTAGGCCTGGCCAGCGATCAGGGCCGATCAGGTTCCCTGACTCCTCCTTTCCTCCTTCAGCCCCCTGCTGGTCGCCCATCATGCCCCGTGCTGCCCGCTGGTAGTCATGGAAAGTCATAGCAAGTGATTGAACTCCCAAGGGGACACTTTGCGTATTAGCCTTGTATATATATACTAGAGGCTCGGTGCACAAAATTCGTGCGGGGGGGGGGGGGGGGGTGTTGTCCCTTAGCCCGGCCTGCATTCTCTCTAATCGGGGACCCCTCAGAGGATGTCCGACTGCCGGTTTAGGCCTGATCCCGACAGTTGGACATCCCTCTTACAATCTGGGACCACTGGCTCCTAACCGCTCACCTGCCTGCCTGATTGCCCCTAAGCACCTCTGCCTCGGCCCCTGCCTCCGTGGCTTTGTCTGGAAGGACGTCTGGAAGATGTCCAGTCTAATTAGCATATTACCCTTTTATTAGTATAGATGACTAGAGGCCTGATGCATGAAAATTCGTGCAAGAGTAATCCTTTCTTGTCCCGGCTGCCAGCACCGGCTTCCCTCTGGCACCCAGGATCCGGGCTTCCAGCCACCAATAGGCACCCGGGACCCTGGCTGGCTTCCCTCCGGCCCCGGCTTTGTCAGGAAGGACAAAGCATATTACCCTTTTATTATTATAGATATTAGGATTTTGATATAGATGATATTAGAATTTTCTTAAAGGATAAGGAAATGGTCAGTTACTTCATAGAAACTTTTGGAAACAGTTCCAGTTTTGCTTATAATTTCCAGAGGCACAGCAAAAAAATGACCCAGGTAAGTCTTGACTTAAGCTTTGCTTGAATAAGTAAACTGGTTTTGTCTGCTCAGGGAATTTTTAAGATCGGGCTTCATTTGTTGTTTATTTTAACTATTGGAAATAATTATTTCACTATGTGAAACATCACATTGCATTTATTCATCTATATATAAATAGTTTGATTTTAAATTATTTTCTGTATAGCAGCTACATTTCAGAATATATTACAGAGAAAGTATTTTTAATTTTCTATAAAAAATTTATTTCTATCATAATTTACCTTATTAATGAAAGTGAATTCAGTTATTTAGGTTGCCAGATTATTGGAAAGTGCATTTTTGAGCCATTTTCAACAACTTATTCAGCAATTTCCTATTATACTCAAATTGTTTAAAGAGCTATTTTACTGTGTGTTTTTTTAAATAAATTCTTCTACCTGATCAGCATTTCTTTGTATAGTTTAAGCATATATTTGGATAATATACAGATGTATATTAATTTATGATATCTTTAATTTTTTCTATTACAATACATAGGAAACAAAGCATACCCACAAACTTAGAAATACATAGTGAAAATTAAACTAAAACAAAATAAATTGAATAAATATGATGGCCTTGCCATCCTTTCAAAATAGGATTAAAATATGACATTCTGTACATGAAAAATATATAATTCTATTAAGGCTCTAAACTAGCTAGTGAATTAAACTCCTATAAAAAGATTCCTTTGAATCTTCCTTTCAGAAAGGAAGTGTTATTATTTCTGAAAAAAAATTATTTTTTCCTCTGGAAAATTTTAGGTTAGTAGATGACCATCTAATCCAATTGACAAAGAGACACTTTGACTTGTTTGCTTTTTTCTTTCCATTTCCATCACCTAAGTCACAAGAATATTATGAGAACTGGTAACAACAAAAAAATTATCAATAATTTGAGGTGGTGTTTCAGGGTTTGAGCTCATACACTTTCTGCGGTGCTGCATCTGGCAGGCATTGCTGCCCAAGGCACATCTTTTCTCGTTATATGTTTTTAAACTATTTTGCATTCTAGACCTATGATATTCTTTTGTGCGAAATATTGCTCTTTCAGTAGCATATCTGTCATTGTTTACAGCATTTGTTCAGCTATGTAACTTAAATTATTTTGATGGTCCAGATGAAACTGGAGGCTTGTCAGAATTAAAAAAAAAATCAGAGATGAGATTTAGATGCAGATTCTGGATGTCAAAGAAGTTGTCCTGATTTTGCCAGTTCCAAGGGGAATTCCTTTTCCTTAGTGGTAAGTGGAATGGATTTTATATACTAGGTGTTAGCTTAGAAGAAAGAAATATTTAAGTAATAGATAGCAACATTTAAGTAATATATAGCAATGAGTCATCTGATTACAGCTACTATGGGCAAAGTAGAATGTCTGTTTCATTATCTTTCTAATTTTGACTCTTTTCAGCATATAAAAATAAGAAATACATTCTTAAAATACTCTAATATAATCTGTTAATTATTTTGAATTATTTCTTTTATGTTAATTGGTATATTTGCCAAGATCAGATTGCACAGTACAGACTTTCTAGGATACTCAGGATTGCAAAAGATATTAGATATCTTGTGCAGGGAGGGAGAAATGAAAAGGTAGCTTAAAGCTAAGGAAGTTCCCCTCCCAATTACCACACTCCTGGTCTACAGTCAAAGAAAAGGAATAGTCCCTGATTGTTTCCCCCTCCCCTTTTCAAGAAAACGTCTCTTTAGTACTTATTTCTTTTCCCCATGGTCAGGTTGGCTGCATCTCCCAACACTTGTAAGTACTGTATGTTCTGACATATCCTGAAGTCATGCATTAGCACCTTTTCATTCAGCAAAGGGTGAGAACAGATATCTTTTGGCAGCTGACAGCAGGGAGCAGGCAGAGAGAAGGGGAAGGAAATTGGAGGACAGGGACACTTTGGTGGCCTTGTGGCTAACAGGACTAATGCACCAGCTGTGAATAACCCCTTTTTGCCTCCAATCTACCCAACAGATGTCTCCCTGTCACTGTCATGTCCTCCAGCTATCCCAGAAAATGATTTGTGCATTGCAACTGAGTCACCAATGTGGCAATTGAACCTCTTCACAGCTCAAAATTGCTGATGTGTGCAGGGAGGGCCTTGTGATTGTACTGTGCGCTTACAGGAACTGGGATGGGGTTGGGGGGAGCTTAGGGGGAGGTGCCAGAGGAAGAGAATGAGGAAAATATAGCAGGAGCCAGAGAGGATAGTGAAATGTCAAGGTTACCTTGTTTTGCCTGGATAATTTGAAAAAAAGGCACATTAATGTCTGCTTCTATTTGGTCTTTTGGCTCTCTTAGGCTGAAGCCACCCGTTGCTGTGCTGGTAGATATACATATCACTTTGAAAGATTAAAAAAATGAAGGATGCAATGATCTGTATTGTATATATGCTTTATTCTGTGGAAAGAG
>NW_006299705.1:14175912-14189096 GCF_000327345.1 Myotis davidii
TTTGCCAATATAAATAATGTGGCATTTCAAAGTCTGTCAGTAAATGTAATTGAATTTTTCAATGTAAAAATACAGTTCAGCTATAAATTGGAGTCACGCTTGACATTAGTTGGGCATTAGAAGATATTAATTAGATACTGCTCACTTCTCTCTGGTTTTGTTATATTAAATGAAATTATCAGGAAAGAGGAATTTGCAAGCATGCAATTTAGAGAGTTTTATCCTAAAAAGCAAACTGCCTAGTAATTTTTAATGGAGGAATAAAAGCTATTTTTTTCTCCAAAAACTTTGCCAGTGAGCTGTCTTCAACATGCCCTTCCCGATATGAACACAATATGGAAAAGCTAATCCATTTTAATACTTTGTAATGATAATAAGCTACAGTGAACAAGTAGCCTAGGGAAAAAGATAGTAGTAGTCACCTTTAAACAGAAAGAGAATAGGAAGTAATTGTACATTTTACACTAGGCTGGAGACAACATTTTCTGTGACTTTGAACTTTGGCTGTCATCATCCCAACAAACATTCTGCATATCAACCAGACAATTGTATTTCTTGCATAGTACTGCAGCATAATGTAGAGATTTAGTTATATGATTGTTGTATGTAAGCAGACAGTTTATATGTAAATAATAGTGTTCCTTTCTGATCTCTACAGATGCTGCATGTAAAACTGTTAAGACCTTTTAAATCTCAATAGTACATTTAATTTATTTTAGTGTTGTCATTCTTTCTTAACCCTGCCTTCATCCTTCTTTGATACGGTTTACCCTGAGTGTGTGGCTCATGTGGTGGTGCAGCAGTGTGTTTGTGTTTTACGGCACTTAATTATGGGGACTGAGCTTTCAAAAGGAGATTTAACAGTGTTCGAATATAGTTTTTCTTGAAGATTTGTCATGTTGTTTTTTTTTTTGTATTTAACACAATACTATAATTAATTATCACAAAAAGTATACCTGAATATTGACTTTAATTTGCATAATTGTAATGTTTCCTGGGTATATTGACTATTATCATTCCTGTTACCCTGACAGTTTGAGAGATATTATGTAAAAACAGATCTATAAATTTTTCAATTTAAAATTTCTACGTACTTACAACTTATACTCATTAACTTCTTTCCAAGTAGCTCATTCTTTAAATACTATTTTTTTTAGAAAACATAAAAGTGTCCCCACACTGCATAATGTGTGTTACTCATAAATACTTTATGATACCATTTTCTAGCTATATTTGCCTCTTTTCTGCTTCAAGATAAGGATATTGATAAGGGTTTATCTTTGGGGCCAGGTAGTCATTTACCTAGTTTGAATGAGAGGTCATTAGATTCACTCTGCTTCCATAAATAATCTGCTAGTAAATGTTAGCACTTGAGAGCTGCATAATCCAATGACTCTCAAGCTGAGAGGCAGGACTAATTGCTACCAGAGCGAAGCCAAGGTCCCGATTCAGGCAGGGAACTAGAGGAATGGCTTGGCTTGACTCAAGACCAAAGAAAGAACATCAGTAGCATGGGAGCTGCTGCTTCTCCTATTCCCAGGCAGGAAACTAATTTCTAGCTCCACTTACAGGGGTGGGCAAAAGGAGGTTAGATTACCAGGCATCACTACCTAAAAGATAAATCATAAGCAAGGATATGACATAATAATGCAAGAATAAACTCTGTGTTTTACATACTGACAACTGTAAACCTACTTTTGCCAACACTTGTTGCTGAATAGAGTCAGCAGCCTGTCCAACTAGGGAACTGAACTTCACCAGAGCACATGGTAAGTTGCATAGCCCATCCAATGGCTCTGCTTATAGTAGCACTTGAACAGAGTACAGCGTTTGGCTTTCCCTATCTATGGAGCAAAAGGTAGCCTTCCCTGAACAAAATATTTAGGGCATACACTTCTTCCCTAACTTGGGTCCTCAACCAATAAGGCATGAAGGCTCCGGGTCTCACCCTGGTGCCCAGTGAGAGCAGGGAAGCTAAGTTATAGCCCCACCTACTGCTCAGTATTGTAACCATTCCTGAAGCCTATCTTACAGTCTCACTTGGGCAGGGAGCCATGTCAGTGAAAAACCTTTCCTCTCCCGGACCTCAGAGCTCAAACAGTTACCTCACCCAATAATGGACCCTAATAGCTGGGCCCGTCTTCTCAAAGACATTATCAGCAGACACATCCAGAAATTCAAATTAAGCTGACTAGTGAAGTGCTGTCTCTGCCAAAATGAATCTGCAAAGTCTGAGAGAGGAGCCCACTTACTCAAATGAGCATATACCAACACAGGAATCAAGGATCACAAAAAATCATGTAACTGTGATACTACCAAAGGAAAATAATAAAGCTCTAATAAATGAACCCAAATAATTGAAGATCTATGAACTCTGAAGGTTAAAAAAATATCAGGACAACCATGCATGAATAAACTGAGAAGTTCAACAAAGGACTAGGAACCACCAAAAAACAAATTCTAGTGCTAAAAAATAGAATAACTGAACATTTCAATAGAGAGCTTCAAAAAGCAATGTCCATGAGAAGAAAGAGGCAGGAATCTAGAAAGTAGGACATTTGAAATTTTCCAGTCAGAGGATCAAAAGAAAGAGAGTGAAGAAAGCTTATGGGAATTATTGGACACAAGAAAAAGAAATATACAGGGTATCTCCCCCGCAAAAATGTATACATACTTTGGCTTCCATTATTAATTCCAATGGGTTAAATCTGAAAAGAAAGAAACATCAATAGAGCTATCAGCTGTTAAAGTGTGTATACATTTTTGGGGGACACCCTATAAATAGTGTGGGGCAAAAATAGGTTTACAGAGCACAAGAAAGAGAGTGTATTTTGTTCTTATATTATTATTTTCCATATGAACACATGTAAACCTATTTTGTCCAGCCCTGTACATATGGAGGTTTCAGAAGATAAAGAGAAATGGAGTGAAAGTATATTTAAAGCAATAATGGCTTGCCCTGGCTGGTTTGTCTCCGTGGATAGAGCATCAGCCAGGGTACTGAATGGTCTCAAGATTGATTCTGGTCAAGGGCACATGCCTGGGTTTTGGGCTCAAACCCCGGTCGGGGGTGTGCAGGCAGCCTATCAATGATTCTTTCTCATCATTGATGTTTCTCTCTCTCCCTGTCCTTTTATCTCTGAAATAAAAATATACATTTCTTTTTTAAAAAAAGCAATAATGGTTCAAAACTCCCCAAATCTGAGGAGAGAAATAGACATCCAGATCCTATAGGCCCAAAATATCCCAAATATGGCTGCACATTATAAGTGTCAAAAGCCAGAGGGAAAGAAAAACAAAGAAATAATTTTAAGAGCAGCAATAGAGGAGGTACATTTGAGTGAACTGACATAAGACTATTGGAGGATTTCTCAACAGACACTTTTCAGGGCAGAAGATATGGCATGATGTATTCTTTAAAAAATCGGTCAAACAAAAATACTATGCCCAGCAAAGCTGTCCTTCAGAAATGTAGGAAGGATAAAGACTTTTCCAAACAAAGAAAAACTAAGGGAATTAATTACAACTAGACCTGCCTTATAAGAAATGCTACAGGAAGTTCCTTGTGTGGAAATAAAAAGAGAAAAATTAACATCATAAAAACATAAGGCAGTATAAAACTCACTGGTAATAGTAAATATATAGTCAAAGTTGTATTCTGTAATACGGTAACAGTGATGCATAACTCAGTAACAACTTTAGCTTAAAAATGTAAAAAATATAGTAAAAATAACTAATTATAACAACTAGTTATTAATTACACAATATGAAAATATTATAACATTAATAACCTAAATGTGAGGGGGAGGGAAAGCAAAAGTGTAAAGCTTATGAATTCTAATGAAGTCAAGTTGTTATTAGCTTTAAAAAAGGTGTTATTTTAAGATATTTTATGAAACCTCACAGAAACAACAACTGAAAAACCCTGCAGTAATTTTACAAATAACATCATGATAAAGAGGTCAAAGCATACTGATAGCACAAGTCATAAAAACAAGACAGCAGGATAAGAAGCAAGGAATAAAGGCAAAATGGCAGTAGTAAGTCCTTACTTATCAATACTTAATTTAAATGTAAATAAATTAAATTCTCTAATCAGAAGAAATAGAATGGATAAAAACAAGATCCAGTGATATTCTCACTTTAGTCTTATTTGATGCAGATAGATTGAAAGTGAATGACTGGAAAAGATATTTCAAGCAAATAGTAACTATAAAATGTAGGATTAACTATATTCGTATCAGTTAAAATAGATTTTAAATTTTAAAAAATGGTAACAAGAGACAAAGAAGGCCATTGCATAATGATTAAGAGGTCAACCCAACAAGAAGATATAACAATTGTGAATATTTATGTACCCAATATTGCAGCACCTAAGTACATAAGACAAAAACTAACAGATTAGAAATAGACAAGCAATACAATAAAATTGGGGACTTCAGTACCTCCTGATTATGGGTAGATATGTCATCCAGATAGAGACTCAATAAGAAAACAGGGAATTTGAATAAGAGTATAAATCAAATAGGCCTAACAGAGAATATATAGAACATTCTCTCTGAGAACAGCTAAATACACATTCTTATCAAGTGCACACTGTACATTTCAGGATAGACTCTATGTGAGGCCATAAAATAAGTCCTAGTAAATTCTAGAAGATTAAAATCATACCAACTAACTTTCTGACTACAATAGTATAAAACTAACAATGTACAAGCAACAACAATAACAAAAAATAAAGTGGAACTAAAAAGTTTCTACACAGTTAGAGAAACAATCAAAGAAGTGAAAAAACAATCTTTATGGAATGGGAAAAAATACATCTACAATATATAAAGAACTCATACAACTCAATAACAACACCAAAAAATCCAATTAAAAGATGGACAAAGAAGACATACAAAAGGCCAATAGATATATGAAAAGATGTTAAATATCACTAGTCATTAGGGAGATGTAAATTGAAACCACAATGAAATAACACCTCACACCTATTAGAATGGCCATTATTAAAAAATGAAAAGAGATAAATTCTGGCTAGGATGAGGAGAAAAGGAAACCCTTGTCTACTGTTGATGGGATTATGAATAGGTAGAGTCATTATGGAAAACAATATGAAGGTTTCTAAAAAAAATAAATATAGAATTACCATATGATATAACAATTCCACTCTGGGAATATGTCCAAATGAAATGAAAACACTATCTTGAAAAGATATATATATATACACACACACACACACACACTCATACACTTTCATGTTCATTGCAACGTTATCTGGGGTAATGACAGTGTAATATGCTAATTAGACCAGATACCCTTCTGGACAAAGCTGGGGCTGTGAGGGAGGCCCGGGTCCTGGGTGCCAGAGAGAAGCCGCTGCCAGCAGCCGGGGGAAGGAAGGCCTGCTCTTGCACAAATTTCATGCATCGAGCCTCTAGTGTATAATAACCAATGTATGGAAACAACCTAAGTGTCCATGAAGAGATAATCATGCTAATAAAAGTCTAGGTGGCCCTTGCACCTGATTCATCACAAGATGCCTGCCACAAGATGGATGCATGCAGGCTGGCAGAGGAGGGCAGTTGGGGGCAATCAGGCTGGCAGGGGAGCAGTTAGGGGGTGAGTAGGATGGCAGGCAGAAGTGGTTAGGGGCAATCAGGCAGGCAAGCAGTTGGGAAACAGTGGTCCTGGATTGTGAGAGGGATGTCTGACTGCTGGTTTAGGCCCGATCCCTAAGGGCCCGTTTGGAGAGGGTGATAGCCAGGTTGAGGAACACCCCCCTCCCCCGCACAAATTTCATGCACTGGGCCTCTAGTATTTTATAAATGTCTGATCACTATTACTGTACAAGTGAAAGATACTCTTTGAGATGGTACTAAAGGGCTTAGCCCAGTGATGGCGAACCAATGACACACGTGTCAGAGGTGACACGTGAACTCATTTGTCTGGTTTTTTTCTTTGTTAAATGGCATTTAAATATTTATAATATTTGATATTAAAATAAATATCAAAAATATAAATCTTTGTTTTACTATGGTTGCAAATATAAAAAAATTTCTATATGTGACACAGCACCAGAATTAAGTCGAGATTTTTCAAAATGCTGACACACTGAGCTCAAAAGGTTCGCCATCACTAGCCTAGCCCATACAGTAAGAGAATTTAAAGAAATGAGAGGTATACTACTCAGAATGATATGACTCTCATCATTATAGATGATAATATTATATACTTGGAAAATTCAAAAAAACCATCTTTAAAAATTATTATAATTAATAGTTAGAGGAAAATCTAATATCACAAAAAATCTCATGATCTACAACCAAAATAAAACATTACCCCATTAACAATATATTAGTTATTTACTTTAAAAATTAATTTGCAGGTAATAATAAAATATTTTCCAGATTTTATGGGTGTGTGGAGAGTTTTAAGAAATTGCATGTACATATTAATTGATCAGAAATAGTTACTTTTGAATGGAAAAATAAGAGCTATATTGATAATGGTGTTTTTGAAATCTCAGATGGTCAATTTTGATATATCTGCTTTCAAACTTGAAATAATTAAGAAAAAATTCAGTACTATAAAATCTCATTTTATACAGTATAATTTCTCTTTATTCTAAAGAAAATCTTCACTGTAAAACAGATCTCTAATCAAACATATATAAATTTTGTAACAGAGTAGTCTAGTAATTTCTAGGGACATCATAGTCTATGTCATTCAAACATAACTCTTAAGTTTTAATTCTAAAACAAAGCATTGCCCTAGATAGTGAGCACTGAGTAAAGTAACAATGTGCTCTTTTGTGGTAGTGTTTTTAATAAAATATTATCAGTGGTAAAATGTAAATAAAAAAGCAAATTGCTTCATTCATCATGTATTTTAAGCAGTTAAAATGAATGAACTCTCCTTTGAGAAAACATCTGACTAAGCAAAATAATGGTTATGAGTTTGAGAAAATGTTTAATGAACTTACTGGTTAAAATGCAGTTGTTATTTTAGAGCCTATTATTTTATGCTTTAAATTAACTGAGATTTCTTTGCTCAGAGACTTCTTTTCTTTTTCCACTTAATATACCCAAATAGGTGACCTTAGTAACTCATGTGGATGCCAAAAATTTACTAGGTGGGGAATGCTGGTTGATATAACAGTGTGTGGCTGGAAAAGTGTATCCATGAGTCTGCATATTTATCTGTCTGGTGTCAGTTCAAAAGCAAAGTTGCCAGTGATCAAATATGATTGGTCTTCAAATAGGTCACATTGTAACATTCTGACTGATATCAATCTCCTTGTTTTTCTAGTTCTAAAACACACCTATTTACTATATATATGGAAATTGAAATGATATTGCTGTCTACATATTGAAATATTTCAAGATATATATATATATATACACACACATACATACACACACACACACAATGGATAATTATTAAGAGCTAAAAAGAACTGAATTGTCAAGCATAAAAAGACATGAAGGAAATTTAAGTGCATATTACTACAGAAGGCAGCCAATCTGAGAAGGCTGTATGCTGCGTGGTTCCAATTATGGGACATTCTGGAAAAGGCAAAAGTGTGAGACAGTAAAAGATCAGCGGTTGCCAGGGTTTGGTAGAGAGGGAAGAATGAGTAGGTGGAACACATCAGATACTTAGGGGAGTGAAGCTACTCTGTATAATACTATAATGATGGAAACATGTCATTATACATTTGTCCAAAGCCATAGAGTATACAACATTCAGAGTGAGCCACAATGTAAACTATGGACTTTGGGCAATAATGATGTGTCATTAGGTTTATAATTATAACAAATGTACCACTAATGGGAGGGAGATACTGCTAATGAGGGAGGCTATGCATGTGTTGGACATGGGTTATATAAGAAATCTATGTTCTGCTTAATGTTACTATGAACCTAGAACTACTCTACAATTTTATTTAAAAATGTATGCCTGACCATACTAATGGCTGTGATATTTAAAGTAAGGCCTAATACCAGGAAATAGTTTTAAACCATGGCAAACCGATCATATGATTCATTATTAAATGGACTGATAATGTGTCCGATCTAGCCTCATTAGGAATATTTTGTTCTTGCACATGAAGGAATTTAGTAAATGCAATGCGGTGTTTGATTATAGTAAGTAAAATAGGAACTTAGATGAAAGAAAGATGAAATCTTTTTGGAAGGGTTATCTTAAAAACAACTGATTATAGCCAGAGACATGCTGAATGAGCGCATTCCTCTTTGAATCTAAATCTCTTTCTTGGATTTGTGGTTATGGTCAAGTTCTCTTAGTTCTTAACCAATCGATGCCTTTACTTCATTTATGGTGAGGTATGAACAAGATAGATATGAAATTTTTGAGTATAACTGGAAATAGCACACAGACAAAAATTAACCCATATAATCAAGATATCTAAAGCATGAACCTGAGATTCCATGTACTCCAGATTCTATGAGACAAAAGCATTATCTGATACATGGTAGAAGCTCATAAATATGTGTTGAATGAGTAAAAAGGAAAAAGTGAAAATAAGAAAATACATACAGGATGAGGGCCATGTTGTGAAAGATTGTGCTCAGCTTTTTAAATAACTAAATAAGTGGAGACTGATACCTGTACCTACTATATCTCTTTGTAGTTTATAATATACAAATATAAAAATTGTATACATTTTTCAAAAATGTGTTTGATATTTGACTAGAGAAACTGGGCATTTAATATATTCTGGCTATTATTTTGTATTATATAATATTTAAGAATTGATTTGTTCATTCAACATTTCTCAAGTGCCTAGAATGTGTTGGTATCAGGATAAAGCCTGATAATTCTGATTTCGTATTCCCTTGATCTCTCAGATGTCAGATAAAAACATCAAAATTATATGCTAGCACATTCTAAATTTTGAAAGCATACTTTAAAAATTATGTTTAAAATGTATATACATAAAAATGCACTCTATGTGAATTTAGACAAGTGCACAGAGCTATATCATTACTACCATAATCATGATAGTTTTATTACACTCAAAAAGTCCTTATAAAAGCAAACTTGATAAAGCTTTGGAATTTTTCTAAGAAAACAAAAATTTAGCATAAGAACAACCCAAGTAATTCATAAGTTATAAAAGAATGATTAAGTTCCATAATTTTATTCTCAAGGCATTTTTAGTTTCAAGACAGAAATCAGTGGAAAGGTAGGTGAAAGTAAAACAAAAAACAGGAGATAGTCTTTGTTAGTGAATGCTAATGGTCTTACACACATAAAATGAAGTGTCAGTACCCATTGGGACTGCAGAATCATTACTCTGCTATTCACTGCATCTCCTTTTCCTGATCTGCAAAATGTTTTATTTCTGTGGCTTTCTGAGCAACTGTTCATTCTGTGGTGATAGCTGCTCCAAAAGGGAATTGTCAAACCATGAGTCCACATGATGTTACAGATTCTGCACCCACACAGTGCTAACAGGCCTGAATTCAGGTCCTGAATTTCAAAGAAAAAAATTAGATATGGGCAGGGAGATAAATCAAATTATACACAGATATTTGACAGGTTATAGCTGAGTTTGGCAGTCTCCCCTTCTTTGCAATGACACCTCAGCAAAAGAAGTAATGATTGTAGGAGTGGTAGGAGTAATAATAAGGCCAAAAACTACCAAGATGAAAAGCATGCTTCATTTTATCTAGAATATAGATACTGAAGTCAATAAGATACATCTCAAATAAATATGGAACTATCAGAATAAGGAAAAGGGAGAGAATGTAATATTAAAATGACTAAGAAAAAATAATTCCAGTAATAGTGACCAAATCTAAAATCAACCTGCCAATATTTTGAATCATGTGCATTGAGGAAGACCTATAGATTCCCTGGAAGAAGTTTTAGAGATGATCACAATAAACTAGGATAAGAGTTTAACTTGAACACATTATGAAATAAACACCATTTCATTGCATGGCACTGACAATGAAAATAAACTAATGTTTAAAAGTGGGTTCCTGGACAATTAAATTTATATTCATGACAGATTTCTGAGATTGTCTGCGGCGGCTGGTGAACTGATCAGTTTTACTGACATAACTGTGATATCGAACCAGAATGTTAAGTTCATCTCCAAGTAAAGTTGTATATCCTCTTTATTTTGTATATCCTTTGTTTTTTCTCCTAGAGATCTTGATAAGAGGATGGCATAAATGTATTTACCAGTTACATTGTCAAGTGTCTAGGAGAAAAGGAAAACCTGAAATTTTAGGTGGAAAACAAAAACAAACACAGAATGAGGATATGTTTTATTTTTATTTTTCATAAGATCCAAGATGAAAAAAAGACACACAGAACACACCTCCTCCTGCTTAAACAAAAAAAAAAGAAAATATTCTATTTGAAAACTAGAAAACACTCAGATTCTAGCTTTCAAACAGAATTCAGGCTCTAAATTCTACCTAAAAGTTATAATATTAAGTTTTAGAAAATGATGTTTGAGTCAAAACAGAAAGCACTCATTCCCAAATAATCATTTTAATATCCATAATGTATAGTAAAAATTATAAACCATATGCCTTCTTCTCCTCTTTGGCCTCAGTTGTTCTTGGAACCATGAAATAAGATCTATTCACATGTACATTCATTTGCACAAACACACACATATAGCATTGAATTGCAAGTTTTTCTATTTCCCAAACACAAGCCTGATAAGATTGAGAGTAATTATGAACCAATGAATATACAACTAAAATGCTCCATATATCAGTAGGGTCACAGAAAATATTGAAAATTAGTACAATAAAAATTATCCACTAACGAAACCCCCTGGCGATGGGCAAGGAGACACCTGATTGGTGGTGTTGCTCTTATATCAGTCAGGGGCAGAGCAGACCTACAGTCCTTAGTTCATCCTAGCTTGATGCCTGTGTCGGTGGCCAGAGCTGTTTCATGCCTGAGGCACATAAAATGGTAAAAAAAAAAAAAAGTAAAAAAAAAATAATAAAAAAATAAAAAAATTATCCACTAACGAGAGGAGTTGGATTAAAGCACTACAACCTCAGCGCAGAATAGCTACTTGTATGTAGAGAATATATTCTATAATTTGGAATAGGATAACTTGCAAAAATATTTAAATCTGTTCTAACATCTAATGGTCTATCTTTTGTGGGGGGGGAAATGGCTAATTTTTCAATTCTCAAGTCTACATCAAGTATTCTAGTAAATGCTTTCATCAATAGTCAATGTAATGGACAAAATCCTTAGAACATTAGGAAATGGGTTTTGAATGACATTTCTAGCAAGTTTTGATAGAAAATATGTGCAGTAGATAGAGGCTTAATGTAGTTGAATTCCCCATTATTCAGTGACTAATTACTCATTTTGTGATATCCAGGTCTGTGGCTTCTCTTTTTTCCTCTGGCTGCTTGCCTTTGGCCATTTCACAGTTCATTAGCACCTTCAACATCTGATTGGCAGTAGGAGAATATAGACATGACTCAAATCAGTCAATTTTACAGTTTTGTATCACTGGGACTATAGGTTTCATGAGATAGGTAATTGAAACACATACCTAAATGTAATTATGAAGCTTTTCTTGAATATCAAAAAATCATTTTCTATGTTACCAGAGATACTCAGAAGTTGATTACATGGAGATGGCATAAGTATTTTTTGAGGGTATTCTTTCTATTGAAATTCCCTCTCTTCTCTTACATAGTTTCCCAGGGTTCACTAGTTTACTGTATAATGTGGAAACATGACATACATAGAATGTGCCGGATTAAAATCATGGGAAGAACACGCAGCATTAAATTTTAAATCTGCCTTACATAACCAATAATTCTTTATTTTCTTAATAACTTTCTCTCAAAATAAATGCATACTCTAAAAAGCAAATGTGATGCTTTCAATAGTTATATATATACACACACACACACACACATATTAAATAATGTGTGGTATATCTGTATGTCATACTGATAATATTTTTTCCAATGTAATTCCTCATATATTTGTAGGTAATTTATATGCTATTTATAAGTATATTAGAGGCCTGGTGCACAAAAATTTGTGCACAAAAATTGGTGGCAATTGGTTTGTTGCTGGGGGGTGTCCCTCAGCACAGCCTGTGCCCTCTCGCAGTCTAGGACACCTCGGGTGATGACCACCTCCTGACTTAGGCCCACTCCCTGGCAGATCGGGCCTATGCTGGCAATCAGACATCCCTCTGGCAGCCTGGGAGCCCTTGGGGGATGTCCACTTGCCAGCGGGGAGCAGGCCTAAGTTGCAGTCAGACATCCTTAGCGCTGCTGAGGAGGAAAGAGAGGCTCCCGCAACCACCGTTGTGCTGGCAGCCATCAGCCTGGCTTGTGGCTAAGCAGAGCTCCCCCTGTGGGAGCACACTGACCAGCAGGGGGCAGCTCCTGCATTGAGCATATGCCCCCTGGTTGTCAGTGTGTGTCATAGTGACCAGTCATTCCCAGTTGTTCTGCTGTTAGGGTCAATTTGCATATTACCCTTTTATTATATAGGATAATTGTTACATTCTAAGATTTATATTTTTTTAAATACATATTTTTCTTTAAGAGGAGTGGACATAATTTAATATTGATTCTTTCTTTAGAAAATCTATTAATAGATAATTGTAGCCCAAGCTGGTTTGGTTCAGTGGATAGAGCCTGATGCTCTATCCACTGAACCAGGGTCCCAGATTCTGGTTAAGGGTACATGCCTGGGTTGCAGGCTTGATCCCCACTGGGGGGCCTGCAGGAGGCAGCCAATCAGTGATTCTCTCTCATCATTTATGTTCAATCTCTCTCTCCCCTCCTTTATGAAATCAATAAAAATATATTTTTAAAAATATGCAATTATTTTTAAAAATAATTGCATATTAAAATTATGAATATATACACATATGGCTTCACTCATTTAAGCTTCTGTTTTCAATAAAGTTTGTGTGGAATTTTAATAAGAAAATATATATCATACTAGGGGCCCAGGGCACGAAGATTCGTGCACAGGGGAGGGGGGTCCCTCAGCCCCACCTGCACCCTCTCCAATCTGGGAGCCCTCTCCAATCTGGGAGTTTCTGTCTGTCTTTGCAATCATACGAGCACATTGTCTGAGACCCCTAACCCAGTTTGGTTTGTTGTTCACAGAATTATAGAGGCATTTTTTTTTCTTTG
>NW_006299705.1:14189196-14201351 GCF_000327345.1 Myotis davidii
GCCCCCCAAAGGGTTCACAACCCACAGTTTGAGAGCCACTGCTCTAGTGTCTAGGAGATCTATCTTCCACCAGAACTATGATTCCCAGCATTCCTGGTGCTCCCTGTGCCCCTGCTTCCGGAGATCCGTCTGCCATCAGAACTACTATTCCCAGAATTCCTGGTGCTCCCCGTGCTGGGAGCCACCGAGGGAGCCATGGTCCCCCAAGCCTCTGACTCTCCTGCTCTGCTCTCCAACTGGCAACCGAGGGAGCCACATCCCCCCTCAAGCTGTTGGCTCTACTGCTTCTGTTCTCCTCCCAGTGCCTGTGTATGCAAATTAACCTACCATCCTTGTTGAGTTAATTGGCATATTCACCCTGATTGGCTCACCTATGCACTTATGCAGACTAGGGAATTTTTTACATTTTAAAGGACCAGAATCTGATGTTCTAGGTTTGACTATGCTTGAATGAATTTGTGACTTTAAAAAAATGTATCTTTATTCTTCAGAGATTACAGATGTTTCCTCCCCCCATCCCCCGCCCTTCTAGCCCATCCCTCCACCCCTCAGGCTTTCACCACACTATTGTCTGTGTCCATGAGTTATTCATGTACACATATAAATTCTTTGGTTAATCTCTTCCCACTCACCATCCCTTTGAGATTCAACATATGAGTGAATTTTGTGACTTTGGATAAAACATTTGACTTCTCAGACTTCCAAAAACATTCATATCTACCCTGCAGTATAACAACGTCATATGGTATCATGTAACTAAAATCATTGTGTTATTCACCAAGGATTATTAAAGTGGAAATATTAGTATTACAACAAAGAGCAACTCATATAAAGCAGTTTAGATTTCATTCTATAAGCTTCCAGAAATGTTTGAATACTAGAGGGACAGGTTAGTAATAAATTCTAAGAAATCAAATATATCACTAGTTCAGTACTGTATGGATCTAGGCAATATAGTAAGACTGGGCATGCATGGAGAGGCAGGGAAGTTAGCAAAGGAAAGCTTTTAGAAATGCATGTATCATGATCATTTCCATTACAACTTATTTATAGACAAACCTCAAAACTCTCTCCCATCTTTGTCATATCATGATGTACAATTAATTACAGGATATAGCCACTTGCACATTCAGTCTTATACCTGACTTTTCACATGCTAGTTATCTGATCACCAGGGTCCGAGGAAAGTGTTTAGATTAAATGCAATATCAAATCCAAACTACTAGTAATTAGGTATAATATTAACTGCCTTCTCCCAACTCATTAACTCCATTTCACATAATTTCATCCATCCACTCTTTTTCTTAAAAATTCTCTTCTCTTCTACAACCTTATATTTTCACTACATATTCTTATGTCTACCTCTTGGCATTTGGCCACTTCACCTCTTCTTTTCCATGTCCACCCCATCATATAGAAACTTGATTTGTATAATGGACAAAGATGAGCACATTTTTTAGTCTTATCAGACCATTCTTTTCCATCAGAGAGTCTTACTTTTCATAAAGGAATAACTTAAGTTAGGTGTTTTCTTACTTCCCATTCCACTAACCTTCTCTATGTTTTGGGACCCTGGGTACCTTATTCCCTTGGTAAGGTATTATGATAAGATTTGGAAAATGGCACCTCTCCCAGGATATACTTGAAGACACATTAGTATACCCTTTGTGATTTACTTATTCTGTCCTCTTTTCAGTCTTCTCTGAATTTGTCTCTTATATCTTATTTGTCTTTAGTAATACATTGTCTCATGTGCTTATATGATTCTTTTGTGTATATACATATTATATGGATAGTAAGTCAATAATTATGTCTTATTTTGGACTTCTTGAGTACCCTCCATTTTTCTGTATCCATGAACTCTTCATAAAGAGTCAGGGACATGGTAAATGTTACACAAATGTTTTATCATGGTGGGCAATTGGATGACTGAAAAGGAAGGAACAAGTGAAAAACACTGGGAAAGATTGAGTGGAGGGAAATAAGCACTATCAGGACGTGAAAAAGTGAATATTAAACATAAGAAAGGAGAGGTTCTCTAAAGGAAGGGCAATCTTTACCAGAGGATGATGTAGAAATAGAAGTAGGTTTGAAGAATTTTAACAATTACTGTGTATGTTAAGAGTGAATAATAGAACATAAAATGGAAGTATTTTCTTACTGAACAGTTTGCATATCAGTTTACTTAAAATAAAATGCTTTCTCTCTTAGTTGGAAATGAATTAAGACCTTTGTCTTCAGATATTGATATGCTATGATTACTAAGTTACATAGTATACCTGTTTCTAATTTATCCAGCTATTTTGAGCCCACATTGGATATTTTCTTGAAATTTAACATGGAATTAATATGACCAGTATCTGAGTAATATGCCACACTAAATTCCTGGTTATTAAAATATCCTATATAATAAAAGAGAAACATGTAAATTGACTGCCCCTCCGCTACGCTAATCAGGAGTATGCAAATCAACCCAACAAAGGTGGTGGATTAATTTGCATACACAGGCGCTGGGTGGAGAGCAGAGTGGGAGAGCCAGTGGCTTGGGGGAAATGTGGCTCCCTCGGTCACTCCCCCTAAGCCGTCGGGTGAAGAGCAGAGTGGGAGAGCTGGTGGAGAATGGGGCAGCTTGGGGAACTTGGCTCCCCAAGCTGCCAGATGTATAGCAGAGAGGGAGAGCTGGCGGCTTGGAGGACCCGGCAGAGTGAGAGGTCATGGGATGGAGACAGAGCAGGAAGGGAAAACCAAGAGTGCAGGAGCACCAGGAATTCTGGGAATAGTAGGTCTGGTGGCAGCCCCAAGACCAGAAGTGGAAGCCCAGAGTACAGGGAGCACCAGGAATGCTGGGAATTGTAGTTCTGGTGGCAGACAGATCTCCTAGACACTAGAGCAGCAGTTCTCAAGCTGTGGGTCGTGACACTTTTGGTGGTCGAACAACCCTTTCACAGGGATCACCTAAGACCATCCCGCACCAGATACTTACATTAAAATTCATAACAGTAGCAAAGAAAATAATTTTATGGTTGGGTCACAACATGAGGAACTGTATTTAAGGTTGAGAACCACTGTACCTAGACACTAGAGCAGGGGGTAAATCTCCACCAATGAAGAAAAAAAAAATGCTGTTATCATTCTGTGAGCAACAAACCAAACTGGGTTGGGGGTCTCAGACAATTCGCTCATATGATTGCAAAGACAGACAGAAACTCCCAGATTGGAGAGGGCTCCCAGTTTGGAGAGGGTGCAGGTCAGCCTGAGGGACCCCCACACTCTAGTCTATATATATAAAAGCCTAAGCGACCATGATGACTGGCCGGTAGTATGATGCACACTACCAGGGGGCATATGCTCAACACAGGAGCTGTCCCCTGGTGGTCAGTGTGCTCCCACAGCCAACCTCCCATGGCCAGCCAATCGCCCACAGTTCCTCACCCCAGCCGGCTGGCCCTGATCTGGATTGGGTGAGATGGCCTCAATTAGCCCTGATCGCCGACCAGGCCAAGGGACCCCTCCTGTGCACGAATTCATGCACCGGGCCTCTAGTTTTATAGATAAAAACAAAAACATGAAGAGAAACACCTCTCCATCAATAATCAATTAGCTTGTTTTGTTGGTGAACTTCTTAAAGCAATTTTATGTGGGTAAAATTGCACACTGTTCTGATTTGTCCCATTTCCAGCATTATAAAAATTATTTGTATTATTTCAATTAAAACTATTAATTTGGAATGAGCATATGATTCAGCAATTCTACTTCTATGTATCAACCTAAGAAAATTAAAAACATGTTTATATAAAAATGTATATTTATAGCAGCTTTATTTATAATAACCAAAAATTAGAAACAACACAAATTCCATCAACTGATAATTGGATAAGTATAATATCCATGAAACAGAATATTATTCAACATAAAGAGAAAGTAGTGACATATGCCATACATAGGTGCACCTTGAAAATATTGTGCTTAATGAGAGGAGCCCAACACAAAAAGATCATTGTCTGATTATGCTTACAGGAAATGTCCAGAATAGGCAAATTTATAAAGACAGTGAATCTATGGATACTATGAAATTGTGTGGTTTATAGTGTTGAATTCTATGGATGTAAATTATATCTCTAACTAAAAATCAACTTCAAAAACAATATTTGAGTTTGCTTTCTTTTTTAATTTTTTATATATTAATATTTAGAGCGAGAGGGAGAAAGGGAAACATTAATTTGTTGTTCCACTTATTTATGATTCATTGATTCTTGTATGTGCCCTAACCAGGGAATCAGACCTACAATCGTGGCATATTGGGTGGATGCTCTAATCAACTGAGCTACCTGGCCAGGGCCAGGCTTCATTGCTTAAAATTTGACAATTTTGAAGTAAAGTCGGCAATATTTTTTCTACTTTGGAAATTTCTCAAGCTTAGGAAATTTTGCCGAAACCGGTTTGGCTCAGTGGATAGAGCGTCGGCCTGCGGACTGAAAGGTCCCAGGTTCAATTCCGGTCAAGGGCATGTACCTGGGTTGCGGGCCCATCCCCAGTAGGAGGTGTGCAGGAGGCAGCTGGTTGATGTTTCTCTCTCATCGATGTTTCCAACTCTCTAGCTCTCTCCCTTCCTCTCTGTAAAAAATCAATAAAATATATTAAAAAAAATTAGGAAATTTTATCATTGGTAACATTATGTATGCATTCTTTGTAAACTGTTGTTTGTATAGCCTTTATTATGGTCTGCCAACAAGTGCTGATAATTTCTCAGCATATGAAAACCTGTCTTTTTAACAGTAAAAATAAGATCTTGAACGTTGGGATTCTATATGCCCCAGTCACCAAAAAATGTGTTATTTGAAGTCATAAATGAAAAGTATAATTTCTAAGATGTTGTACCAAGAAAAGAAAAAAAATTAAAGGATTGTAAATATATATTTTGGGGGCTAGAAAAATTAGTTATAATTAAAAGCCCCCTTCCTCAATTTACTTTCTTGATATTTCCTATATTTCTATTTTGTAGCAAAGCATATTTATTTGAAAATGTCTAACATAGAGACCAGTTGAATATTATAAAACTTTAACCTTATTGCTCATTACAAATAGGCTATTAATAAAACCTAATAAAATGAATCCACACTCCAAATCTGATAAATTACTGCATATTAATATGCATCCATAGGTATCCCTAATTTCAATGAACTGGTGTACTCTAAAATGAAAAATATGTTGAAAGAGGGAAATTCTAAAAGGCCTTAACTTGAAGATGCTAACCAAATATTAGAATAATACTAGAGACCCGGTGCATGATTTGTGCATGGGTGGAGTCCATTGGCCTAGCCCAGTGATGGTGAACTTTTTGAGCTCAGCATGTCAGCATTTTGAAAAACCCTAACTTAACTCTGGTGCCATGTCACATATAGAAATTTTTTGATATTTTCAACCATAGTAAAACAAAGATTTATATTTTTGATATTTATTTTATAAATGCCATTTAACAAAGAAAAATCAACCAAAAAAATGAGTTCACGTGTCACCTCTGACACGCGTGTCATAGGTTTGCCATCACTGGTCTAGCCAGGGATGGGGGCTAGTCACGGGAGTTTGGCTGTGGGAGTGCACTGACCACTAGAGGGCAACTCCTGCATTGAGCATCTGCCTCTGGTGGCCAGTGAGCATCATAGCTATCGGCTGGTCATAACAATCGCTTAGGCTTTTATATATATATAGATAACCCAAGATGGAGAGTATATATCAGTTTGGAAGTTGATTTTTCTGGCAATTATTAATCTACTCCAAGGAATGGCTAAATGCTTAAAGTATTTCCACACATTTTGGCCTTCCATGGAAAAACATAAATAAAAATCTCATCTTTCATTTCTTCCCTATGTTAACCTTGCATTACAGCTAGATTTGTCTTTTAGTGGAGGTCTGAAAACTCAAATTAATATAGGAGCCATGAAGTAAGAAGGCCTGGAGACTATGTGATGGTGAGGGCTGTGGAAAACTCTGAAGTCCAAAGCCACGCAAAGCAAGCAAATACTATTCAGAAAAGGCAGACTGTGTTGATGTGGATATCAAGTTTAGGATTGTGAAATTATATTTTTAATGTGAATCATCATGAAAATCTTTTATTAAAACAATAAAAATGACCACAAAGCTGTATGGATAAAAAAAGGTGTCTGTACAGAGTTGGGAGTATAGAAGCAACATAATTTATGTAAAAAGAGGAAAGTGGCAAAAATAATAGTGTAAATTTTTAAAAAATATTCTTGCAGTATATATGCCTACTGTTTTAAAATAAAACAACTTGTATCATTTCTAGCAATTAAAATATGTTTAATTAGTTATATTATTATGAAGGATATTTTAGATGAGTTGGTATGAAACCTAATTATTTAAAAGTTAAGAAAAATTATTTAAAATTCTTTTGTGTTAAAAATCTGCAGGTGATTTTAATACTCCACATTTTTAGGTTCGTTCTGGCAGCCAGCAGTTGAAATTGACATGTGAGAGTGCTAAGTCCCAGATGCTGGCTGCCAACTGCCTTTTTGTTCTTGTTTCCTTGGAAACCAAGGTTGGTTTTGTGAAAACAAGGTAAGTACAACTTATACAGAAGAGAAATGGAACACTCCTCTGTCAGTTTACTGGCTGGGACCTGTAAGTACGGTTTTCCAGAAATCACTGAACTTGGAAGCCAGTTGAGGCATAAAGGAATGTATGGTAAAACATTGGTACATAGTACATTTGTTCTTCCTACTTAAATTTAAGGTGGGAAAATGACCCAATACAACATTCAAAAGTATCAAAGGTAAAACCCAAACTTTATCAAATCAAAAACATTTGGGCCTAGAGTGACAAATAAGAACTACAGCAACTCCAACAATGATGCTTTTAAATACTAACATTTAATAATTCTAAATAGACTATTATTCAGACTCTGGGTAACAGTTCTCAGATCTGACACACTTCCAATTGGCAAGACCGACTCTCTGGCAGTGATAAGGATGAGACGAGTATCTCCCAACAGTGTTTTGCAAAAGTTCTTCAGATGATTCCTGTCTGCCTTCCCCTCCTCTGCCTTGAAAATAGCTCAGTGATCATACCATCTAAGCTGGGGAAAAGGGCACCAAGACACAGGAAGATGGTATTATTCACTCAATACCTGAAAACTAGCTAATGGAGAAACTGGCTGTCTTCAAACACATTTCCATTTTATATAGTGTTACAGATTACTGCCATTGTAAAGACTTCAAAATTATTTTATCCTTCTTTAAGTATCATCAACTGAATATAAAGAAATATAACCATGATATGTAAGGACGCTTCATAAAATATAAATATTTAAATAGTTACCTGTTAATGTCAACAGTCACTCTTTTTAACCTCATAGTTAATTTACTCATGATATGCACAATAAGCTGAAAGTATAGAAAAATTTAGAATAACTGCTTCTGTAAAAAATTTAAGTTAATCACAGGTGATGTTTTTGTTTTAATTTAGTTTCAACAACAAGATTTATGTAGTAAAAAGAAGTAACTTCTTAGAGTTGAACCATATTGTGTGAAGATTCTTTGTATCACTGAGTGGATTGTGGGCCAAAACAAAGGCTGTAAAAGCCCATGGCCACATCTGTTACCTGTTTAGGTGTCTTAAAAACATATTTACATTAAAAAAATTAGAATTCCTTTGCCTATATCACAGTCATGACTTGGTAAATTATCAGTGTTGTCTGATATTTTTTTAAAAAACTGTCTCTTTAAAAGCATGATAAATCCCAGAACTTAAAAGCCAATTTCTATTTCAGTGAATCAAAGAACAGTGATTAAACACAAGGTTCCTTCAATGATGTTCTATTACAGACTTCATGTTTCCCATCACACTACATATGGTCCAATTGTTTATAGATTACAAAAAAATCCCTGCTCAGATGTTAAAACAAGATGTTTTCTTCACTTTCAAATGGCAGGCTGACTGCCAATTTTTACAATTAGTTATTCTGTGCAAAGGGGGGAAAGGAGTTTAATTATCACAATTTCTTAGGTTGGGATAATTCTCTGTGACGGGCTCTCAACCTGTGGACCGAGAGAAATGAACCCAGGTCCATGACATGGGGGGTGGGAGGAACCCTTGGGAAGACAGCTTTTGTAAGGGGCTGGGAATCACAAAATCAGAAGGGCAAAGTGTCTTCCCCAGAAATAGGTATCTTGCATCAAGGCAAACCAGCCACCTGCCAGTGACAACATTTCCCTGTGGCACTGTCTGCCAGACAGAATCTCACAGCGTTAAATAATAGTGCAGCACACACTGTGAACGTACCTATCAGTGAGTTGCTGATGAAGGGTACAGTGATTATGGGAGGCCAACAAACTGGTGCTAGAAAGACACCCATTAAGATGCTAAATCCCTGGTTATTGCATGACCTTAAAATTGGTGTTCTCATGCTTTCGAGGAATTGTTTGAGTCCACATTACATTGTAACAGTATTGCTTTATGGAAGTTGGAGAAAACATATTAATGTACTTATCTAATACATAGAAGTCTAATTATATACTAGTATTTTGGTGTCCGAACTCCCTAAAGCACCACCCCTCCCCCAGATTCCTAGAATTGCATGTACTAGTTGACTAAAAATTACTATTGGCTAAATGATACATCAAGAATCATATAGCCCAGGATGAAAGATCATAGCAGGTGGACTTAAGGGAAGGGATTTGATGTAAACTAAATTATTTTACCCCATTTTGGTTGGCTTTTAATATAATCATGTATTAAGAAACAGAGTTTTAAAAATTACTTAAGACAGTAATAATAAATATGTTTCAGGAAGTGTGCGAATGCAGTGTCTGACGAAGGTCCTTTATGTTTTCCACCGTCTGTATTTGTAGGTGGGAAGGAAGAAGTAGATGGATGCCAACTCTCTCAGGTTTGGATGACTTTGCCTGTTGCTTGAAGACTTCGCCAATGGATGAAAGACTTTTGTTTATTAGTTAAGACCTATAATTCAAGACCCTCTGGCTACTTCTTGGGGCATGCATATCATTATACTATCAATAGTTTAATAGTTGAGATATATGTGTGTTCCTGTGGGTAGGGGATAAGGAGATTCAGTTGGCAGTGGACAGAATAATGGAAATTTAGATTTTCTCATCAAACCTCTAGTCCTGTTTTCAAGTGTAACATCCGTACTCCCAACACAGTTCTAAATAATAAGCATATTTTTCTAGATCTTGATTTAGTATTGTTAGAACAAATCAACTTGCTCTGCTCTAGAAAACAAACTGAGGAATTTACCTCATTCCTATAATCTTCCCTCTTCCATACCTGCATTTTGTTAGTTTTATTATTTTTCTTTTTTAATTACTTAAGGAATGCAGCAATATCTTCTAATATAAGTCTAAAATATTACACAGGTAACACTATTATTTTCTTTGATGCTTATTTTAACTTGATAAGACTGATACAACAATCACAAGAAATTTCTCTCTGGTCAAGATTCTCTTATCATATATCCCATATAATACAATGTTATGAGATTCATACAGTTTACTTTTAAAGTTGAGACAAGAGACAGTTAGCATTTATTTATAACAGAAATTATTAACCTTTTTAATATCATGGCACATACTACTAATAATTAAAATTCTGTGGCGCATAATGGAGGTATAATTTTGATTCATCTACACCAGGTGGCTATTGTGTTGACTGTTGTCATTGTTTTATTTTACAATCTAAGGAAAAATAAGCCAGTGCCCTTGACTAAATAGTCACATATTGCATGTTTTAAAAATTCTTGCAGCACACCAGTTGAAAATCACTGACTTACGATATTACTTATTGCATAATTAAAATGGCACTAGATATAGACTGGAGATTATTTTAAATCTAGAAGATAGTTTATAATAAAATGAATATTGATGATTTGCACTTCTGTGGGACCCTTACTTGCTCACCATTTTTGCACATGTGTACGCTTATATCATGGAATTTATTCCTGGGATGCAAGGTTGTTTCAATATTCACAAATTGATGTAATGTACCACAAAGAAATGGAGAATAAAATCACATAAATAGATGTAAAAGAAGCATTTGACAAAGTCACCATTCATTTATCATAAAAACTCAGCAAAGTTGGAATAGAGGAAACATATCTCAACTTAATAAAGGCCATATATGACAAACCCACAACTAACATCATACTGAATGGTAGAAAGTGGAAAGCTTTGTTGTTGTTGTTGTTTTTTTTTAAGATCAGGATAAGACAAAGATATCTACATTCACTACTTTCATTCAACATAGTATTGGAAGTCACAATATAGCAATCAGACAAAAATAAATGAAAGGTATTCAAATCAGATAGGAAGAAGTAAAACTGTCATTACTTTCAAATGACAGCAATTTCACTTCTGGGTATTTATCCAAAGAAATCCAGCACTAATTTGAAAAGACATATTTATCCCTATGTTCAATTCTGCATTAGTTATAAATCTAAGATATGGAAGCAACCTAAATGTCCATCAATAGACAAATGGGTGGATAAAGACAACATGGTACATAGTATATACAATGAATATTACTCAAGCATAAAAAATAATGAAATCATGCCAATTGCAACAACATGGATGTGCCTAGAGGGTATTATGCTAAGTGAAATAAGTCAGAGAAAGACAAATAACATACGATTTCACTTATATGTGAATCCTAAAACACAAAATTAATTAATAAACAAAATAAAACACCCATAAATGTAGACAACAAATTGATGGTTGCTAAAATTGGGAGGGGGGATTATAATCATGGGTGAAAATGGTGAAGGAATTGAGAATTACAAATAGGCAGTTATAATAATGGTCACTGGATGTAAAATACAGCATAGGGAATATAGTCAATAACATTGTAATAACTGTGCATAGTGGCAGATGGTTACTAGTCTTATTAGGGTGATCACATTATAATTCATTTAAATGAATAATCACTATGTTGCACACCTAAATCTAATATAATATTGCATGTCAACTGTAACTAAAAAATGAAAAAATATTAAAAAGTAAAGTATTAACAAAGAACTGTATTATAAAACATACTTCTAATGACTCACCTGAAATTATAGAATTTTTTAAAATATATTTTATTGAGTTTTTACAGAGAGGAAAGGAGAGAGATCGAGAGTTAGAAACATCGATGAGAGAGAAACATCGACCAGCTGCCTCCTGCACATTCCCCACTGGGGATGTGCCCGCAACCAAGGTACATGCCTTTGAGCAGAATCGAACCTGGGACCTCTCAGTCTGCAGGCCGACGCTCTATCCACTGAGCCAAACCAGTTTCGGCATAGAATTTTTCTTAAATTAAGAAATTCAAATTTTCTTCTAATAGGAGATCATTTTTTAAAAATATATTTTATTGATTTTTTACAGAGAGGAAGGGAGAGAGATAGAGAGTTAGAAACATCGACCAGCTGCCTCCTACACACTCCCCACTGGGGATGTGCCCGCAACCTAGGTGCATGCCCTTGACCAGAATCGAAACTGGGACCTTTCAGTCCGCAGGCCGACGCTCTATCCACTGAGCCAAACCAGTTAGGGTAGGAGATCAGTTGTTTTAAAGATAACTCACTCGACTAACAACTGCTCACATTTCTTTCCCCAAACATAAAAATCACATAATAAGCTAACAAAACTTACAATACAGTGTTTATATTATATTCTCAGCTAATACACTGAGTGGCCAGATTATTATAACTACCTGATGTTTGTAGGCAAATTAGCTATAATTTCACGCTGAAGTTGCTAGAGAGGCAGACCATTATAAATAGGGAAGCAGGTTGTTTACCATGACAGTAGAAGTGTTTTTTTTTTTTTCTGAAGATATGGGTAAACAACGCAATTTAACAGCCTTTGAACATGGGATATGTTTGAATGTGAGTGGCCAGATTATTATGACCACCCCATCAGTACTTCGTTGGGCCACCTTTTGCCTTCAATACTGCGGCGATTCTTCTTGGCATTGACTCCACGAGCTGTTGAAAGGTGATGCGAGGAATCTGACACCATGCCTGATGAATAGCACTGTCCAGTTCTGTGAGATTGGATGGTTGTGGAACCAGCTGCCTGATGGCTCTTTAAACTTCATCCCACAGATGCTCAATTGGATTGAGATCTGGTGATTATGGGGGG
>NW_006299705.1:14201464-14223776 GCF_000327345.1 Myotis davidii
CCCCCCGCCATGTTCTGTGCTTTGCTGCCTGCTGCCAACACCCACCATGGTCCGCACGCGTCCCCTGGTAGTCAGTGCATGTCGTAGTGACCGGTTGTTCGGTTGTTCCACCATTCGGTCTATTTGCATATCCACTCAGTGTGTGTGTGTATATCTATATATCTATATCTATATCTAATCTATATCTATATCTATATCTATCTATATCTATATCTATATCTATATCTATCATATCTATCTACCACATTCAAAGGCTGTTAAATCACGGTGTTTACCCATATCTTCAGGAAAAATGACTTCTACTGTCATGGTAAACAACCTGCTTCCCTATTTATAATGGTCTGGCCCTCTAGCAACTTCAGCGTGAAATTATAGCTAATTTGCCTACAAACATCAGGTGGTCATAATAATCTGGCCACTCAGTGTAGCATATCAATTCCACTTGCCATTGTACACATTTCTGTGATTCTGTGATGTGGCATTTACTGCCCTGGCTTATCTACATACTAGAATATTTCCTTTTAATTTTAAAAGAGTGGAAATACATACATCTGAATTATTGAATAAAAGTAGAGGAATAGAAGAGGAAGAAGAGATAGAGTTAGTTGGAGATGGAGGAATACTGACAATATTCTTTTAAGTTCAGAATGTAAAAATTTCAATCGAGGGTATATTTAGAAGAAATTCAAAAAACATCTATAGAGCCCTAGCCAGTTTGGCTCAGTGACAGGCATCGGCCTGGGGACTGGAGGATCCCAGATTCAACTCCAATCAAGGGCACATGCCCAGGTTGTGTGCATGCAAGAGTCAGCCAATCAATGATTCTCATCACTGATTCTATCTATCCCTCTCCCTTCCTCTTTGAAATCAATAAAAATATAAACAAAACAAAATATCTATAGAGGTAACCAAGGAGGTTTTATATGAAGTTCTGAATTATATTTACAACACAACCTGAAAATATTCAATAATTTTTCTACAAGTATTATCAGTTAAGCCCTAGCCAGTTTGCTTCAGTGGATAGAGCATTTGCTGGTGGAGTGAAAGGTCCCAGGTTTGATTTTGGTCAAGGGCATGTACCTCGGTTGCAGGCTCTAGTCCTGGCTCTGAAGGCCCAATCGATGTGTCTCTTTCACATGGATGTTTCTCTTTCTCTCTGTCCCTCCTCCTCCCTCCCACTCTCTCTAAAAATCAACAGAAATAATCCTCAGGTGAGGATTGACAAAAAAACAACAAAAAAAGTTTTATTCGTTAAAATGTTGGAAAAATACCCTATACACAAAACAATTGACTCAAAACGAATTTAAAAATGGTTGGTATAATTCAGAAGGGTCATAGAAACAATGGAAAATTACAAGAAAAGGGAAGGGCCAGCACCTAGACTTAAAAAATCTGGATGTAGTGTCTAGATTTCATTCCTAAGTGATCTTTAAAAATATGAGTGTCCTCCATTTGCAAATAATGAACTAGTAAGGAAGCAAATATGGGGGAGGAGGGCGCAAAAGTAGATTTACAGTTGTGAGTATGCAAAACAGAGTTTTTATTCTTGTTTTATTATTGACTAATTATCATATCTGCCATGCAAACAATTGTAAACCTACTTTGCCCCACCCTGTATAAAGTACAGGTTTTTAAAATTTATTTTCTCAAACATAAAAAATCATATGATAAACAAAACGTACATTTTACTGTACACATCTAGTAACTACTTGCATATATATATATGGATGTCAGTCCAATCTTTTTTTTTTCCTAACTAGAATAGCATGATTAAAAATTCTGGAGATTGTTGTTCTAAGCAAATGGGGCAGAGGCAATTGAAACTTCTTTAGTAAAGGAATAACAGGATCAAATAAGTGCTTTACAAAGACTATTTCAGTGTCTGTGTGTAAAGTTGTTCCAGGGAAGTAATTATTCAATCCTTAGAAGTCTTATTTTCAGCACACCCAGTTTGTCCCAGTCTCTCATCTTTATTGCTACAAAGTAAGGATTCTGTATTGTGGCCTTTGGGATCACTATAAAGGGTAATTTGGAATATTATTAGTTCCAAATATCTGGTATAGACATTTTTTTCACCCTTTACACAGGCATTGTGATCCAAGCCTTTAGGACTCTAGAGGATAATCAGGCATTTGCTTGTGGACTAAACAACCAAACTACATCTTGTGTGTTATTCTGGGAAAGGGAGGGAGCTGGCTGCATTCTTCAGCTCCAGAGAAGACTGCCTCCAGGTGTGGTATTGAAGGAATTTACCCACGTTTCTGCTTAGAGGGAGTTTGAGATCACCATCAGGTATAAGCTATTTTCAGTGTAAGAGGAAGGTAGGGGTGTGTATGTTTTGTTGTTGTTGTTTGTGTGTGTGTGTGTGTGTGTGTGTGTGTGAGAGAGAGAGAGAGAGAGAGAGAGAGAGAGAGAGAGAGAGAGAGAGAGAATTAAAGTCAGTTTGGCAAAGTAGAGTGAGAGGAGCCTGGTATTTAATCTTAACAATTAGCAAGCTCAAGAAGCCTTTAAATATCAAGAAATGAACATGCAAAACATGTAGGAAATTGGCATTTTAATGCTGCTAAAGAGGATGAATGCAAATACAAAGATTGCAAATCAAAGTTATCTTTTAGATGCTGGCTCCAGTTAAGTATATTATTTTAAGAATGTATTAATCTGTAACCTTCAAAATGTATATTGTCATTATTTAGGTTTGAACACATTATTTTTAAAAACATGGAAAAATAAAAATAAGAATTTCTGTATTTTATATAAAGCAAATGCCATAAAATGACCATATGTTTATTAAATATAGTTCTAAGTCTATGGACCTGTGATGTTCAATATATTCCCCTCTAGCCATAGGTAGCTATTTAAAATTGTATAAAATGAGAAATTTAGTTCTTCCATAACACTGGCCACATTTCAAGTGGGGCCAAGTGCTACTGTTCTAAACAGCTCTGTCCTTTAATATAGACTATCTTTTATATCTAAAATAAATCTGAAAATAATTTTAGAAATGACAAAACAGTGATGATTTTATTGTTTGTATTTATTTATATTTGTGTGTGGTGTCCATAAACATAATAACTATTTTAATATAAAAAACAAGAATAAATTCCCTTTTGTTTTAGGGATGCTAAAATGAAACCATTCTGTTAGGAGTTTTACATATCAAAATGGAGCTGTAGATAGTAACAAGTTATTGTCATCCTTGTGATTAATTCACAGTGCATACCACTTACAATAGATGAATTGCTACAATAGTCTGTTATCATTCCTTCAATTAAACATGGAAATAATACATTTCACAAGTATAGAAATTCATATTCATTTGGCAATCTATCAAATTAGCTCATAATCATTGTGAATTTCTCAATTAGAACTGTAAGCCCTTGCCTTATTCAGAATAATATTAACAATTTTTAAAACAAAAGTATAAAGTGGATCTTTTAAAACACAGTTTGATAAGTAATCATTATAATTAGTACTTTTGGTGAAGATTTTATTAGAGGAGTTCATTGTGCTTCTGATTTAAAAAAAAAAAAACATCTAGAATGGGTAGGCTCAGTAAGCAAAGTTTAAGTGTATAAAATCTAATGTAAGACTAAAGATAATAGGATTTGATTTAGGAAGGATTTATAGACATATAAAGAGGCAGACCCGAAATGCCACCCAGTTTTCCAGAGCACTGAGGCAAGGGCAGGCCTTTCCTTTTTGTGTGCTTGTCCAAAGAAGCTGAAATAAGGTGACATTAGCTTAGCAAAAGCAAATAGAAACTAGTGCTTTGTCTTATCATTAACCATTTGAATAAGGAACATGGTAACTTCCAAGGTTACACATAATTTATATCTGACATTCATGAGGATAGGAATAAATGTCCACTAAACTGCATATAAATCATGATAAAATAACTCTTTCAGACATTAACAATTAGATTGGTTGTCACAATGAAAACAATAAATCTGAATTCTTGACATAAGCATACAACACCCAAATGATCTGGATCCAACTTAAATTCTATTGCTTACATAGCAACACATAGCTTCGCTTTTATCAGTAAAGTTTACTCTATTGCCTACTATGTGTCTAGAATTATCCCACACATTAAGGATAACCCAGGAAAGGAGGTGTTGCTCCTATCATCAAGGAACTGAACAAGATTGAGAGGCAAATCTTTCTCCTTCCTTGAAGATATTAATTTAGTAATAAGAGAAAATAAGTAATTGAAAAGGAGCTATGACAAACACCTCTCCCAAGGAAAATACATAAGATGGGACATTACAGAGATAATCCATGATTTGAGTTTTAAATGATGAATGAGTGTTAGCTAGGCAAAGAAACTCAAGACAGCGATTCTAGACAGACAGACAGGCCAGCCCTCATGTCTCCTCAGGCTCAGAGCCATTTTCTAATTACCTTCTCCACATTTCTTAGATGTTTTACAATTTCTTCCAATTTAAAATACCATAACTGAATGAATAACCTCTGTCTGGCTGAAATCTGAGTCTCCCCTTGCTATTCTCTTAAACAAGTAGACATCTGGGGTATTGCATGACTTCTTCTCTCACATACTGTACTTCCATTCAGCTACCAAACACTTCCAACTCAGACTCCTAATGATCTTTTAAATGGATTCTCTCACTAACTTGTTTAGGTCCTTATCTTTCATTTGGATGACACAATTACTTGCCACTCGGCCTCTCTGCCTTTGGTGTTATCACTCCCCCATCCACTTTAGGAAGATAGAATGACACTTTATTTAAAAAGCGCCCTCTTGCTTAAACCCCCCTGAAAGTCATTACTGCCCTGAAGAATAAGAGCCCCCATGTGAGCGCTGACCTCTGTACCTCATCACAGGAACACCCTTTACTGTAACAGCAATAAGCACTTTTCAGTTTTTCCAACCTACCAAGTTCTTTGTACCTCCGGAGTCTCTACTTTTGCTAGTCTCTCAGCCTAAAATCCCACCGTTCATCCCCTATTTGATTTTCAAGATTAAGTTTAGACATCACCCACACCAGTAAATATCCCCAAATCCTCCAAATTTAGGTAAGTTGTCCATTTTCTATGCTTCTCTATTTCCTTTGTCAAAGCATTTAACCAGTATTTTGAAAATACTAAAAGCAGTGAAACAGGCCCGAGTTTATGTTGTTCTCTGCTGTAGCCTCCATGCCCGGCACATGGAGTAGAACATAAGTGTCTCTGACTGATGCCATAGGGAGCAATTCAGAAAGTTTCCAGTAGCCTCAAATGCACTCCAAGAAAGGAAAGCAACATTGATCACCCAGCATGGAAAGAATCAGCTGTATACATTGGTCAGAGCTAGAGATAACCAATGCTCTATGGCCTGACCTTCATGCCTCCTTTCCTAACACAGCAGAAGAGAATCTTGGGAGGTATGCTAGTGGGCTAGAATCTGGCCAGATGACAGGATAAAGAGGAGCAGTTGACCAAAATTTCCATTCTTGCTACAGAATACCAAACTCAAAGGGTCCTAGACTGGGTAAGGAAAGAGGCTTTTTAAAATAAAGTTTGGAGGCTTTCAAAATCGCCCTGGTCTAAATCTGTGCTAGCCAATATGATAGCCACTAGTCCAGCTTGACTAGATTTAAATTAATAAAAAGTAAACAAGATTAAAAATTCATCAGTCACACTAGCTATATTTAAAGTTCTCAATAATCACATGTGACTACTTTATTGGACAGTACAGATGTGGACTATTTCTATTACCATTGGCTCTAGATGTACTAATCCACTGAACTGAGAATTTCACTTGTTTGTTTGTTACCAAAACTCATCAAAGGACGTATGTCACTAACTGATTGTGAGCAGATAGTATGATTCCACAGAGTAAGGTTAAATGGCAGGAAGTGGAAAATAGTTTATCTTTTGATTGCACTTGATCAGTTATATATATAGTGTACCAATTAGTCATTCATATATATATTCATATATATATACACATATATATATATACATATATAAAATTCTGTCCTATATAAAAGTATCAATCATGATTTGGAATAATAAAGAACAAATCCAGTGCCTGTACACTATCTTCATATTCATTTTTTTGGTCTCTTTTAGAAAATTTCAGAAAGAGTAAGAGAAGATGAGCTAGCAAGCCAGTTAAGCCAAATAAAATGATGACATCTGCGATGTTCTAAATATTTGTGCTAAATTTTAAAAATGATTCTAAAAATTAAAATATTACTTAAGTGTTGTAAATATTACAAAAACATTATTTTGATTGGATTGAATATTGACAATTTGTGAATCTACTTTTTCAAACTTTTCTGAACTTGATTTCAGTTGTGTTATAATAATCTAGTCATTGACATGAATAATTCAAGCGCTTTAAGATCTACTTAGATTCTCATGAATTTTAACAATTTTTAGTTTTCTTTTTTGCCATGCGCAAAACCTACAGGAGGTGATTAGATTTAGTCCACTTACAAACATATTTATTCTCTTTTTATCCATTACTTTCCCAAGATTAATGTGATCTATTAAAAACATAAAATCATATGAAATACTTCATCATAAATGTCAACCTACCAAAAAATTTTTTAGCACATTATTCCATGGGGAAGTAAGTGTAATCTTTCTGCTGAAAACATATGGCAAACTCACAAATAGTAATTTTCTAGGTGTTTTAAATGGCAATAATATTGCTTGTAAATCTGGAGGGAAATTATAGCATGTTAATGCTAGAGATGCTAGAACACTTAGAGCCCAATTCTCCCTTTGACAGATGTGGAAATTGAGGCCCCTTGTCACTTTCCTTGGGTGGCAGTTTAATACTTAAGTTAGGAACATGGGGTTTTGAATCAGAAAAACTAAATTCAGGCACTGACCCTAGCATGCATTTGCTGGCAAATCTGGGCAAGCTGCCTAACACCTCCAGGCTTCACATGCCTCCCATGTAAACTGAGAACAATAATGTAATACCAACCTCATCAACTTAATATAAAATAGATGATGTTTTTAACATATATAAATTATTTTAGCCATCATTTTTCTTCTTATTTAGTGCTTTAAATTTTTCCATGATCACCTGCTTAAAGTCATATGGCAAAGTAAATAAAATAATAAGCCATTCACCTTCCTGTGTGTGACCTCAGCTCAGTGATGCCAGCACCTCATACGCTGGCAGCCTAGGGTGAGCCCACCTGAGCTATTTTCCCAAAGCTGGCCTTCAATGCTCCTACCAGGTAGGTAGGAGCGAAGAACCACTCACTAGAGCGCAACCTTGGTGGGGAAACACCATGGCTATGGAATGAGGATCCTGGAGCTGTTCTAGATTTAGTTTCCAAAGTACATAGCAAATCCAGTTATGCTTCAGGCAACCATCACCAAACACCATGGGAGGTACAAATCTCTCAAATAAATGGGGTGTATCACGTGACCAGGCACACAGAAGCATGAAACAATGTTTATAGGCAGGAAACTCTAGACATGTAGCAGCAGCCAATATGCATGCTCCACAACCAGATACACTGTGATGAATGTCAGGGATCTGGTTGGCCCAGTACAAGACTTGAAGAGGGGGAGCTTGGTCCTGAGACTCTGAAGTTTATATTATGCGTGATAAAGGAATCACCAAGCTCTGCTCTACTGTGATCCGGGGTTGGGGCCCAGTGTTGTAGCTAAGCTTGGGCAATGGAAGAACCTTGGACTCTACCTCCGTTCTTATACCTCATTATTGAGGAATAGCAGGTCTCCATACCTTGTGACTTTCAGTTCCAAAATGTTTCTGCTCTTCAAGCATGAGTGAACTCATCTCAAAATCTCAGGCCACAAACCCAAGTGTTAAAGAAAGCTAATTTTTATTACCAAAATACTTTGAAAATTACCAAATCCAATATCTACATCAAGTTGCAATCCAAATCATGGAAAATCTCAACCAGTCACTAATTTCCCCCCACTCCATTTGTATTTACTTATTGAGTACAGTATAGTAATATCATGGCACCAGAATAGGAGGGTGACTTGGTCCTCATAATTACAAACTGATTGGCCTCTGGTGAGATCAACATTCTTCTGCATATTAGAAAAAGGCACTAAATCCAGCCTGCAGTCCACCAGCAAATCCTGTTAATTCTACCTTCAAATATATAAAGAACTTTAATTACTCTCTGACACTATACTTGCTACCCTAATCTAAATAATCTTTTTCTCTCATCTGGACACTATTTTAGAATCTTAAATTTATATCCCCGTTTTCTTCTAGCTCCCTCCAATACACTTTTTTTCTTAAGAAGGTCAGAATAATCTTTTAAAAGATAAAGCATGATGTAATTTATGTATAATTTAATACTTACCACTTAAATTGGAATGACATTAAAACCCATCCATGGTTGAAAATGGTCTGCAATATCTACCCCTGCTTTTCTCTCTAGCTTCATCTTGTATCGCTCTCCCTTTATACAATAAACTCTACAGTGACTCAGATCTAGTAATTCTCAATAAATAATTGTTTTAAAAATTAATGTATATCACCAATGCTTTTGCTGTCATCTTCTCCTCACCTATTTTGCCTGAGGAAATCTGCACCTATAAAAATTATATTTAACTTCTAAAGAATAATTCAAATGACACTTCCTCCAGTACTCTTACCTAATTTCCCAGCCAAAACTGACCTCCTTCTCCTTTGAACATGAACAATATCTTTGTTTTCAAAATATTTTTGTTTTGGTGTGACTTGGATTTTTATAGAGTTCTAAGAAACAATACATATAAACATCATTCACCTGCCTGGCTGGTATGGCTCAGTGGTTGAGTGTTGACACGTGAACTAGGAGGTCACAGATCGATTCCAGTCAGGGCACATGCCCGGGTTGTGGGCTCGATCCCTAGTAGGAGGCATGCAGGAGGCAGCTGATAATGATTTTCTCATTGATGTTTCTATCTCTCCCTCTCCCACTCCCTGAAATCAATTAAAAAAACATACTTAAAAAAATACCATTCACCCTACATCCAGTTCTCTCAATGGTGACATATTGCCTAATTATAGCACATCACAACTTGGAATTAGCCATGAATACAACCCATCAACCTTATTTATCTCACCAGCTTCTCATCCACTTATTTATGTTTGTGTGTGCATTTAACTCTATTTAATTTCACCACATTTGTAGATTCCTGTGACCACCAGAACAGTCAAAATACACAATAGTTCCATCATAAGAACCTCGTGTGCTACATTTTAGAGCAAAAGACAATTTTATTTTTCTCCCTACCTTAATACCTGGCAATCACTAACCTCTTCCCCATTTCTATTTTTTTTATTTCAAAAATGTTACTTAAATGGAATCAGATAATAGGCAACTATTTTAGATCAGTATTTATCATGCAGTGTAATTTTCTTGAGATCCAAATTGTGTGTATCAATAGCGGTTCCTTCTCATTGCTGAGTAGTATTCCACGGTTCAGATATATCACAGTTAGTTTCCTGGTTCACATACTGGACTGTTTCCATTTTTGTGCCTCTTATAAATAAAGATGCTCTGAACAGTCATTACAGGTTTTTGTATAAACATTTTCTATTTCTTTGAGATGAGTGTCATTTATCTCAAACACATTTTAAAATTAAGGAACTAATACAAGATTAAGTGTTTGGAAATGGAAACATTGGCATCTCTAAAGGAACTGAGTAGCAATAAAAATAGTTATTGTAATGTGTGTGTTTTGTTTTTTTAATAAAAAGTATGTTTTTATTCTGAAAATTTTCTGTTTTTTATTTTCCCAATCATGCATAAAGTTAAGGAAAGGTTAACTGCACCATTGATTATTAGTCCAGTATTTGGTAATAAAATATATTTAACATTTGGACATCAAGTGAATTATGTTGACACCTGACTAGGAAATCAAAGCCTTGGACAATTATTTCTTCCTCTCCCTCTCCCTATTTATTTTATAAAATCAATCTTATGATTCTTTTGGCTGAAGTTTATACATTTTTTTCTGGTATTCATCATTAACTGAATTTATTTTACATGGCTTATAGACGTTTCTGTCCAGTAACAACTACATAAAGAACATTTGAGTTGATCAACTTTGGTTCTAGTGAGACAATATTATGACCATGGTTATGTGATGCACACATAATCAAAAATTGAGAAATTCAGTTAACCGACTAATTATTTGCTATGCATTATGCAGAACATATTTTTGACATGTTTATTGAACAATTGAATTGTCTCTTCATTGCAAACAGCTGGAGAGTTACTGTTAATCTTGACATTTCTTAAGTTGCTTGTCAGTCAAGGCTAAATTTTTTTATGCCACTTCCTCCCCCCTTTCCTCCCCCACCTCCTTCCCCTCCCAGGGAATGTCTGGGGCAGTTTTCTAAATGAGACACAAGCTTTGCTTTTCTAAAACACTGAAAAGAATGAGCCTCCTACTGTATGTCCTATCACCTCACAATACTTCTATTTTGATTCTAAATTTCTATTACTTCTTAACCAATATGAAAAGGTTATATATTTTTTTCTTTCAATTTTGGAAAGTAATGGATGCCTTAGATTTTGTAACTTTATAATTATTTGTTCTCCTTATTTATTTATTTTCTCCTTTTCTACCTTTAAATATGTAAAACTTTATCCTAAAAAATTATTTTATTTAGCACTAGAGGCCCAGTGCACAAAATTCATGTACTGGGCAGGGAGGGTGTCCCTCAGCCCAGCCTCAACCCTCTCCAATCTTTGTGAGATCGGGCCTAAACCAACAGTCGGACATCCCTCTCACAATCTGGGACTGCTGGCTCCCAACCGCTCGCTTGCCTGCCTGTCTGATTGCCCCTAACCACTCCCTTGCCAGCCTGATCAATGCCTAACTGCTCCCCTGCCAACCTGGTCACCCACAACTGCCCTCCCCTGCTGGCCATCTTGTGACCACATGGGGGCGGCCATCTTATGCAAGGGTGTGATGGTCAATTTGCATATCACCTCTTTATTATATAGGTTTCCTAGCCCTTTTCTCCTTTTGAATTACCAAATTTCTCACATGTATAGTGGTCCACAAGTTCAAGTATCTCTTTCTTTTCACCTTTTTTTTTTAAACTCTCTGAAACACATTTTCTATTCTCACAGCTCAGGCTAAAGTGATGATACCAATTTAACAACCATAGTCTCCTTATTAAAAATCATCATCATCATCATCATCATCATCATCATCATCTTTGTCCTCATCCTTCCTGATGTCACTATCAGCATTGGTTATCAATTCCACCTGAAAAATGCTTCCCCTCAATGTTATCTGGAAAAGGTTGTGGTTTTACTTCTAAAACATCAAGTTGCCTGATTTCTTCTCCATCTCCATGAGGGTTTCTAAATACCTCCTTTCTCTAAAACATAGATGAGCTAGCTAATTAAGATTAAATGCAAGGAACATGACCATGAAGTAGGGCCATGTAAGGAACAAAGCACCAAAAAGGACAGAAAGGCAACGATCATTAAAATGCCTCATCTATACTAATAAAGAGCTAATATGCTAATGGTCTGGCATTACCCTTTACAGGGTCATCCCAACCATTAGCATATTAGCTGGGGTGTTGCTCCAGAGACAGAGTGGAAGAGAGAAAGAGAAGTGCCTGAAGAAGGCGGGACCAGCCCAAGGCAACTCAAGGGACTGAGGGTGGGGCTTGAGGTGGCCAGAGAAGGCCAGAGGGTTTGGGGGATGGGCCAGGCGCGCTGGAGCTCTGCGTGGACAGGTTTGGGTGTCAAGGCAGGGCTGCAGGTGGGTGGGTAGCGCCACGCAATTTCACATGCTGGACTCCTAGTACTTTAATAAATTCCTAGAATATACCCTACATAAAAAAAGCGTCCATACACAGTACCAAGATATTTTTGCTAGTATGGGAGACTTTTACCTCATTACCATTCTTGCTATTGCAAATAAATAACACTCATATTCTCAAAAAAAAATTCTTACAAAGGAAATACAATTACAAAAAGCAGCAGCATTTGAGACTAGATAAGTTAAGGTAGATATTCTGTTATGCCTCATCCTCCTAGAAGGAGAAATGCTAACTCATATATAGCAGTCTTAAAAACTTTTAAAATGATTCATTCTGAATATTTGATTGTAGATTTATCTTGACCTAAACTCTCCTATTGGTAATGTTTTGTTACTCTTCTGAATCACAATACCTTCCTTTACAATCACATTCTCCGTACAGTTTAAGAAACTGAAGTCAGATGTGAGAAATACACTCTTTAAAAAAAAGGCATCCTTCCTAGAAAACCAAAAGTAACCCTTTTTTCCTCCTATAGAATGATCCAGAGTCATTTCCATTATTTTGAAAACTAAAGCCATGAAAATGAGATATTATGCTGTACAAAAGGAGAAAACACAACCTTGAATATATATGACACTTACTTTCATCTAATAGAGCTAATATAAATCTCTGCAGCTGTAGTCCTGAAGAAATGAAATTAAAATGATGAATATAAACTATTGAAACCCCTCATATGACAATGACCCCTTTTGGCCTTGCATTTCTCCCCCGACCCCCACCTCACTTTTACATATCCCTGAACATAATAAGCCTGCCACCACTAATGTTATAAAGTAGTAATTGTTCCTAATTGGTAGGGAGGCGACAGACCATTCTGGTAATGTTGTGAAACTGTAAGAAAGGAGGAGTGAGAACATTCACAGGCCCAGCAGTAATTATCCACTAATTTGGCCTGTTTGTGTGGGGACAGCTCATTATAGCCCTTAAGAAACCTCAGAATAAAGAGGGAAAGTAGGTAGGAGGCAAGGTTAAATAATTAGTGTTCAGATTTTCTTTTAAAGATTCAAAGAATAGGATTAAGGGCGGGAAATGTGACCAGAGTAACAATTAAGAAATGGTAGAATGTTCGGAATGGAGTGAGTTTTATGGTGGTGTTTTTTGTGGGGGTTTTTTGGAGTAGGGTTATATAAGAATCCTATATTATAGCATAAAAAATGACCAGCCACTTGTATTACATTCTTTCAATTACAACCCTGATCGTCCCCTTTACATTTTATGATGTCAATCTCATGTTTATAAGAAATTTATTCTCATTAGTCCTAATAAGAGTTTCACACTTTTCATAAAATAATGTATAAGAAAGTTTTCATATTTTTTCTTTAACGTTAGGTTTGAAAGCATATTTGTGTGTGCATAAATGTGCAGGAACATGATATAGACTTTATAAAGAAATTGTTATTCAACTATAATTTTATCAGTAAACCAAAATCCCCAGATTTCTCACTTACATATATGTAATACGTCTATTCGAAAATAACTATCCTTACTCTTAGTTATAGGAATATACATGTATAAATATTTTTACACACATATACATATAGTTGGTAAATAATTGATTTGTATATGTGTTTTAAATATTTTCTAAGGGTATTATTTTTAACAGTTGCCCTAAAAGAAGTTTTTTTTTCTATTTATGTGATTGTAATTAAAGCTTCTTGTTCACATAATAGAAAGTGAGATGCAACGGATCAATGACTTTAAGCTAAATGAGGTGTATAATTTGAGTTACTCAGAAAAGACTTATGCATGTCTTAAACATATACTCATTGAAAGACTTTGGGAAAAGTTCTAGGATATTATAAACTTTATTTCTTTGCTAAGAGATGAGAATACACCTAACTACAATATAAAAAATAGAAGTATATGACTTATCCAAAAGCTTTAAGCTAGAACATATTAATGTAACAAAGGTCATATATTTTACCCATAAATAGATACATTAGATAATTTTGGCCCAATTTAATTAAAAATGAATGTGCTTAAATCAAGAGTTGGGTTGGAAAAGTATTCTGCATTTCTTTTTTTAAAAAATATATATTTTTATTGTTTCAGAGAGAAATGGAGAAGGAGAGAGAAATAGAAACATCAATGATGAGAGAGAATCATTGGTCGGCTGCCTCCTGCAGGCCCCCCCACTGAGGATCGAGCCCACAAACCAGGCATGTGCCCTTGACTGGAATCGAAACCTGGGACCCTTCAGTCCGCAGGCCAACGCTATCCACTGAGCAAAACCAGCTAGGGCTATTCTGCATTTCTTGAGAGAAATGTAGGATTTCAATACAAATAAGAGTAAATTATTAAAATTTATCACCAGTTAAAGATAATTTAAAATATAAACCCAAATCCCTATTTACTAATAATTAGGTATTATCTTCATTTATGAATAAACGCTGTAGTGTATGAATAATTACATTTATTATTGTCATTTTTCTTCTCTTATAGATACTTATTGGTAACTTTAAATGAATGTCATGTTTTTAACTACTTAGCAAATGGATCTTTTTGCAATCTCAAGGGGATAGAAAGAAAAAAATACATATATTTTCTCATGAATGTTTTATTTTTATTTATTTTAAACATATATATTTCAGAGCTGTTAAGTCAATCAGATTTTAGGAGCCAAAATCCTGGAGTAAAAAAGACATGTTATTTTTTAAAGGGAAAGCACTGTGATTAACAGTTACTTGACATTCCAATAGAAATTATGGAGGCCAGAAGACACAGGAATGTCATGTTTAAAGCACTAAGTGAAAAAAGCTGCCAACCTAGCTCTCTATGCATAGTGAAACTATTCTTTACACATGAAAGCAAAGACATTAACACACCAAAAAAATTGAAAGAATTTGGTACCAGAAAATCCATACTAAAAGAAATGCTAAGTGGAAATCTCTAAGTAGAAGGAAAATAATTTTGGACATAAACTTGGAAATGCAGAAAGGAATATAAAGCAATGCAAGAGAGTAAATATATGGGTAAATATATGTGCATGTTGATTGCACAAAATAATAAATTTAATATGTTGGGTCCAACCTATATGTAGAATTAAGAAATTAATGCCCAGCCTGTGTTGCTCAGTGGTTGAGCATCAAACTATGAACTAGGAGATCACCTTTTAATTCCAGGTCAGGGCACATGCTGGTGTTGCTGGCTCAATCCCCAGTAGGGTGTATACAGGAGGCAGCCGATCAATGATTCTCTCTCATCACTGATGTTTTTATCTCTCTCTTCTTCTCCCTTCCTCTCTGAAATCAATTAAATATATATATTTTTAATTAAAATAAACAAAAATAAAACATTCATGATAATAATACAAATATTGAATGGTGGTAAGTAAAGTTAGTATGTTTTAATTTCATGTTTTCTGATACAAAGTTGGACAAGTGAAAAATAATAAAGTTATAGATATAAAACCAAATATATCAATAATTACAATAAGTGTAAATGGGCTAAATATTCCAATAAAAAAACAAACATTTTTAAACTAAATTAAAGAGAAATTCTAATTACATATTGTTTAAAAACTCTAAGGACAAAGAGCAATGAGATAAAAGTATGGGGGGGAGAGAAACACAATATGTAGCTGATATATTTAATGTCAGAAAAAGTAGATTTAAGACAAGGAGTATTGCCAGATTAAAGAGGATAATTTTGTACTGATTAAAAGATTAAATTATCAGGCTAATCTAATTATGTTAAATGTATATACACTTAAAACATTGCTAAAAATTATGCCAAGCAAAAAATGTCAAACTAAAAAAGAGTGATATATGTATGCATAATCAAGGTGGAAAACTTTCATACTTATCTCAATAGCTGAAAGAAGACAAAAAATTCCAATGTGCACAAAGATCTCAACATAATCTAAATTGACTTTTGCAGAGCAACGCACTACCACAGAATATATATTTCACAACTATCCAGGAAATGTTTTCAAAATTCACCATATGCATGACTTTTAAAAAACTCATCAGAATTCAAAGGAAATTCATTAGATATGCTCTTTCATCATAAAAAAATTAAAAACAAATGACAAAAAATTAGAAAATTATCAAATATTGCCCTGACTGATGTGGCTTGGTTGGCTGGAGCATCAGCTCCTACATCTAAAGGTGGCAGGTTTGATTCCATCAGGACATATACCCAGGTTGTGTGTTCAATAGTTGTCTCACATTGATCTCTCTCTGTCTCTTTCTCTCTTCCTCTAAGATCAATTTTAAGAATTTAAAAAATAAAATTACAAAATATTTGGAAATATACTCAATGTCCATATGGTTAGAGAAAAAATCATAATAAAAATTAAAAGTACTCTGAACTAAATTATAATAAAGTATGAGATAACAAATTTGTAGGATACGGCTGAATCTGGCCTAAGTGGAAATTTATAATCTTAAAGTGTCTAATAGAAACTTTTTTTTATAAAAGGTTCAAAGTCATGTGTGATATACATATATCTCTCACATGAAATTAGGAAAGGAACATCAAAATAGAATTAAGGAAGGAAATAATTGAGAGAGGAAATTAATAATATAGATAGCAAATTTTGAAAGGTGATTTTTGAAAAGATATTCACACAATGTTCAAGGGGAGGTGAAAACACAATTTACCAATACCAGGAATGAAAGGGGGAAATAATTGTGGATTCTACAGTAACTTTAAAGCAAACAATATAATACTGTATTTTTTTTTTCTGGGCCCGTGAGCTCAGTGATTGAGCATTGACCTATGAACCAGGAGGTCACAGTTTGATTACCGGTCAGGACACAGGCCCAGTGGTGGGTTTAATCCTTAGGGGGACGTTTAAGCCAATATACTTGCAAAATAGCAGAAAATGGACAAATTCTTTAAAAACAAATCTAAAAAAATAATTCACAAGAAGTGAATAGAAGACAATAAATTGAATTAAAACATCCCATAAATAAACCTGTGAAAGACTAAGACTCCCTCAACAGTAATGTGCATTGATAAATTATGGCATCTGGCAATAATGAAAGAACTCTTGCTATGTACAGTATAAATAATCTAATGAGTAATGTTTACTGAAAGCAACAAGAGTACATTCTGTAAAACTTCATTCATACACAGAAAGCCAATCTATGACCTTAAAAGTCATAAATGTATTTTTTGCAGAGGTAGTGATAGGGAAAGGGCAAGAAGTGATTTTGTGGGATGCTGATAATTTTTTATTTCTTGATCTGGGTGTTCTTTACACTAGTGTATTCACGTTATGAAGAATCATCAATTTGTTAATTCATAATTTGTGCATTTTTCTAAATAAATCTCTGGTTCTCAATTAGTGCCTTCTCCCCTCTCATGCCCACCCTCAAATCCCAAGGGACTTTCTACACCTTCTGGAGATACTTTGATTGTCACAACTTGGCAGGGGTGCTACTGTCATCTAGTGGGGAGAGGCCAGAGGTGTCATCAAACATCTTACAATGCAGAAGTCAAAATTTCCTGGTTTGAAATGTCAATATTGTCAAGGTTGAGAAATTCTGATTATATATACATATATATAATTTCAATAAAAAGTATATTAATTTTTTTAAAAAAAAAGATAACTACAAAGACGTAGTTTTTATTATGTGTGGGAGTTTAAACATGTGAAAGACCAATCCCTGAAAAACACAATATTTAGGACATGCCAAAAATTAATTAATTGAAATTAACAAGGGGTAAGCACAAATATTTGTGGGAGACTCATCATAAATTCTAATTTTAATCTCAGATCTACCATTATGTATGCATTCGTAAGAATTTTAGTCAGATTGCAATTAAAATCATATATGCTATAAAACCAAGACTTAAAGAAAATAAAGAGAAACGAATGTGTCCCAAAGCTTAAGCGTATAAAAATAGCAGTGAGCTTCCATTCTAAGTTGAGAATTCCTCTAGGTCAAGTAAAAAAGGAAAACAATGGGATATGTAATTTTAATTGTCTGACAAAATGAAACATACTAATTTATCATGAGGAAAAACCCACATTTCTGACACTGAATTTTGAAGGGAATTCATAACGTGGAGAATTTATAGAAGGCCATTGATCCACACAATGCATACTGACTTCAACAAGAGTTCTGAAGAAGCTAAAGCAATTTTTGAAAATACAGCCATTTTTTAAATCAAATCTCTATAATGTCAAGGGGATAGCATGAAATTTACATGAGTGGAGCCCTTTCTACATGGCAAATGGAATATGATGCAGCTGACATGGCCATGGGATTCAGTACATTGATACAGGATCCAAGTCTCAACTCCAAAAGTTGGCAAACTAAACAGTTCCCTTCTTTTCTCATAGGTCTGACCGAGTCCACCAACTAGTTTTGTAAATAAAGTTTCTTGGAACAATGTATACCCAGACATTTACCTGTGGTCTATCCCTCTCTTCAGGCACCAATGGCATGCGGGAGTGGTTGTCCCTCTGTGGAAAAACCGTCCTCATCCTTCTTTGTATATGAGTCATATAATTTGGAAAATTATTCTAGAGACTAGATTTCCCCTCTATGAATGTGAGACTTTTTTTTCTACTATACACACATATTTATGCTACTTAGAACATGTTCATTATCATATGACCTCTGGTCTTTGGGTCATGATATTGGAACAATTAACACTAGCTTGTCTATACAAAGAAGTGACTGCAATCCATTTAAATATGCCCATTTAAAAAATATATATATATATATATACAACTCAACTTTTCCCTAACAAAATAGCCCAAATGCCTGTCTTCAAATGCCAGCTATTGTGGAGGAAAAGTCAGAGTGAAAGGAGACAGCAATCTTAACTGATTGCAGTTAAATTGACCTGCTTTTCCATATTTTATAAAATTGTATGACCAAATAACCATGTCATAGAGTTCCTCCCATGGCCTCGAAAGTGTCAGTGCAAAAGAGGTCTCTGAAGCTGAAATAAGCATCATTTGCTTCACAGGAAAACCACTTCTGACTACATTAGATTAGAATGTAATCATTTTTCTATCAAAGATTTATGGTCAGTTGCTACTTATGATCAGCCGTCCGCCTGGTGTGGTGATAAAGCTAAGCCTTTTGACCAGTATTGTTGAAATAGCTAATTGAGATTATTAGCACAGTCTGTGACATGTTGCCTTAATTTAGTGCTCTTACTAAATGAGTTAATTGGTCAAGAATAGTATATTTCAGTAGTGGGAGGAATTGCCATTATAAATTTTGTTCAAGTCATAAGATTCCTAATGGAAAAATACCAAACTGTTTTTTATATATACCAGAGATAATCTATGACATTATTTCCTCTTTCTAATATTTAAAGTTATAATATATACAACTTTTGGTAAACTTTATATAAATATTTTTCTTACTCCTGAACTCAAAGATATGTCCTTTGGTTTAAACAAAAAAGAGTAAACACAGCCACCAGCCATATTAACTATATGAATAGATAGAAGAAGTTTTCTTAGGCATTCTAGAAACTATGCTAGACTTTACAGTATTGTGGTCAAGTGAAACAAAGCAGACTGTGTAACTTCAACACTCTAGCTTCATTTTATATTTTAAAAAATTTATCTCTTTAATGTCAGTTTGAGGTCAGAGGAAATAACAGATGGCACTCATGGTATGGAGAATACGGTGCCTGAAACCATGTGAATATAGCAAATTTTCCTTGGGATGATTCACATCTGAAAGTGAGAGCGTCAATGTTCCTGTGAAAAGTAGGTTTCAGTTTGTTAAAATTGAGGCAAATATAAATAACTTTTACATTTGTTCTCAAGTATTTCTGTTAAAAATGTATTTCACACCCCAAGAATGTAATTTTTCTTTTTAGTATACCTTTTTATGTGTTTAAAGATGTGAATATGCTACATTAAAGAAAAAGAAAGAAGAAAAAATGGTCTTTCATTTTAAACTGATCGAATATATCAAGGTATCCTTAAATGGAAGTGATAGAAGACAATATATACATCACATCCTAAATGTAGAGAATTTTCTCCAAAAGAATCATCAAGCAAACATAATAGCGTGAGACAGTATTTTGGAAACAGAAGAACTTGAGAAATATCTTCCATTTTTAAAGTAGGATAACTATTTGCCAAATGTTTAAGTTGGGTGACTGCCTCAATATTTAAATTTTTGTATGAAATTAGCAGTCTTTTGGCAAAAGAATTACACAAGACAACTGCCAGATTAAAATACATACACTCAATCTGTCCTTTAACTCACCATTCATCCTCTCCTCCTGGTTTTCCCTTTAATCAAAGTGCTTTTTTTTTGTAAACAGAAATTGAAATATATTCTGAAAGTGTGAATTGAAAAAGTGATTAATCACAGACCATTCTGAGTTCATTAAAAGGATTCTGCTGTATTTTTTGTTATCCAGAAGAATACATTTGTTGTTTACAGAGAATCCAAAATAGTTGAGTAAGAGCATGTGTTCTTTTTTTCTTTTGACTAATTTTTAGAGAGAGAGGAAGGGAGAGATATGTAGAAACATCAACGTGAGGAGAAACATCTATTTGTTGCCTCCTGTATACACCCTAACTGGGAATTGAACCCACAACTGGGACAAGTGCCCTGATCACAGAATTAGGAATCAAATCCACCACCTTCCAGCACACAGGACAATTCTCCAACCAACACCAGCCAGGGTTATATTGTGTTTTAAATGTGTACATTGTAACTGTTCATTTGCTAATATTCTAATGAGTTATAGTCTATAATAATAAAAGCGTAATATGCTAATTAGACCAGACAGCCCAACAACAGAACGACCATTCGGACAACCTTCCAGATAAAGCCAGGTGCTGTGGCTCCAGGTGCCGAGCCCTTGCACAAATTTCGTGCATCTGGCCTCTAGTATTAATTATAAGATTATTGGAAGAAATAATTATAAATTAAATTTGGTAGTTTCTAAAAGACAATGTACCCTATGAGGCTTTAAACAATTTTACCTTTTCCATCTCAGTATTTTCCTGAAAAGCAAGCTTCCCGTTCTTTTTTTAAAATATATTTTTATTGATTTCAGAAAGGAAGGGAGAGGGAGAGAGATAGAAACATCAATGATGAGAGAGAATCACTGATTGGCTGCCTCCTGCATGCCCCCTACTGGGGATCAAGACCGCAAACTAGGCATGTACCCTTGACTGGAATCGAACCTGGGACCCTTCAGTCTGCAGGCTGAAGCTCTATCCACTGAGCTAATCCAGCCAGGGCAAGATTCCCATTCTTATATGTATACAGATAGAGCCACATACACATGAACCCCCACACACAGATTTAGGTATGCACTCATGAATATTTTAAGTTAATTACAAATAGGTATTATATACATATATATGATATATTATAGCCTGATTTTTCATATTATAGCCTGATCATTTTATCATATTACAGAATATCCTTTAGTAAATAATTTTTAATGTTGATATATTTTCTATTATATAGGTAAACAAAGATTTATTCAATCAGTTCCCAATTATTGAATTTTGGTCACTTATGATGATTTCATTGCATAACCACAATGAATATATATTACTACTAGAGGCTTGATGCATGAATTCGTGCACAGGTCAGGTCCCTCTGGATAGCCTACAGGGATTGGGCCGAAACCTGCAGTCCAATGCTGCCTGCAGCTCCTACCTGTCACTCCCGCTCATCCTGGGCCCACTGTGCCTGCCGCAGGCTTGTGCCCAATTAGTTCCAAACAGGAGAGGCTCGCACTGCCACAGCAGCGCTCACCAGCCATGAGTCCTGCATCTGTCACCCTCCCAAGGGGAGTGGCCTGTGGGATCGGGTTGAAACTGGCTCTCCAACATCCCCCATGGGGCTCTGGATTGCGAGAGGGCACAGGCCAGGCTGAGGGATCCTATCGGTGCACAATTGGGCCAGGGAGAGACTACGGGAGGACTCCAGGGTGTGTCTGGCCCATATCCCTCAGTCCTGATCAGCTGGACCCCAGCAGCAAGCTAATGTACCAGTCAGAGAGAGCATCTGCCCCTGGTGGTCAGTGCACATCATAGTGATTGATCAACCAGTTGACTGTTTTCCCCCCTGATGGTCAGTGCATGTCATAGCAAGCGGTTGAGCAGCCTTACCATATCATTACCATAATATGCTTTGATTGGTTGTTCAGTTGTTCTGCTGTTCGGTCTATTTGCATATTACCCTTTTATTATATAGGATATGTGTACATATTTATATTTGCAAATTTCAAAATAATTCCTTATATGATTATGTATAAAAATGTTATTAGGTAGAAACAAATAACTTACTAAAGTTTATAATCTATAAGAGTGCCAAATTCCCAACACCTCACTTTTGGAGACACTAGTACAATGGAATAAGTGAATAAAAAATTAACATTTGCCGAAACCAGTTTGGCTTAGTGGATAGAGCGTTGGCCTGCGGACTGAAGGGTCCCAGGATCGATTCCGGTCAAGGGCATGTGCCTGAGTTGTGGGCGTGTCCCCAGTGGGAGATGTGCAGGAGGTGGCTGATCGGTGTTTCTCTCCCATCGATGTTTCTAGCTCTCTTTCTCTCTCTCGCTTCCTCTCTG
>NW_006299705.1:14224114-14232036 GCF_000327345.1 Myotis davidii
AGCCCTCTCACAATCCAGGACTGCTGGCTCCCAACCGCTCGCCTGCCTGATTGCCCCTACCCACTTCTGCCTGCCAACCTGATCACCCACTAACCCCTCCCCCGTCAGCCTGATTGATGCATAACTGCTCCCCTGCAAACCAATTGCCCCCCAACTTCTATCCCCTGCCAGCCTGATCATCCCCAACTGCCCTCCCCTGTTGGCCCGATTGCCCATAGCTGCCAGGACCTGCCTCCTCTGCATGAGGCAATGAAGACACCAGGACAGGCCTCCTCTGCGCCACGAGGAGCTGTGGGACCCCCAGGCCTCACCGTGCAGAGCGGCCCACCTCCATTGTGTGCACAGCCATCTTGTGGTGGCCATCTTTGTGGTGACCATTTTGTGACAGCCATCTTTTGACGACATCGCACATGAGGGTTCAAGGACCACCTAGGCCAGTGGTCGGCAAACTGCGGCTCGGCAAACCACAGCTCGTGAGCCACATGTAGCTCTTTGGCCCCTTGACTGTGGCTCTTCCACAAAATACTGGCTCTTCCACAAAATACTGACTTTTGCGCATGGGCCACGAAGTTTCAATCGCACTGTACGTGCATGCTCACACATGACATTTTGTGGAAGAGCCACACTGAAGGGGCCAAAGAGCCGCATGTGGCTCGCGAGCCGGGGTTTGCCGACCACGGACCTAGACTCTTATTAGTATAGATGTTTTATAATGATTGCTAGAAAATAACTATTTTATAAAGGAAGAAAACCTGGAGTTGATTTAATAAAATTTGGAAAAGTAAGAAATTGTGGGCAAGAGACACAAAAGAATGAGAACAAAAATTATGTAATAGAAACCAAAAGAAAGTAAAAAAGAAGAGGCTTTAACAGCCCAAATATTTTCATATAAATATTATCTAAGAAATATTTTTCACAAGAAGAAATAGGTAGCCATATGTTTAAGCTTATGTTTGTGTAATTATAAATTTAACAATGGACAAATATATGGATAATTGGTAAGAAGTCTGATACTCATCAGATGTCCATTAGGCCAAGGGGGAATCAATCATAAGTTGAAAAAAATTAGTGTGCCTATCTTTCTTGAAACTATCTGTACTGTAAGCTGTGACTTCAGGGCTTCAGTATTTGCTTCTGTCTCAGTTTTAGAGGGAAGCCTAACTGAAGAGGTCTGACAGTCTAATATACCACAGGTCATGCTTGTGTATGCCTTCATAATTCAGAAAACAAATGAGGCCATATCTTTTATTAATATAGACTCTTTACTCGATTTCCAAGGTTGGTATCATTTTACTGCCATAGCCACCCTGTCTACCGTACAGAGAAAATGAGCCTGAAGTATGAAGTCCAGCAGAGGCCAGAAGAGATAAGCAGATCGGTGACATGCAGAAACAGTCAGAACTCTGGTCCTATCCACTCTATCTGATACCAGCCTCTATCTTCAACTTCCCATTTATGGGAGTTACTAAATTTTTATTCAACTAAAATGGGTTCAGTTTCTGTCACTTGCAGTAAAATAATCTAGGCTAATGAAAGAATTCATTTTATTTATCTCTCATGGCAACACCTCAATATAGTTATAAGGCAAATTTAGAAGATAATTTACCTTTGAGGCTTATAAGTTTAATTAATGCACTTTTTGCCCTTCCAATACCAGTTTTAAAATCCCTGAACATAAAACCTTATGCTAAATTTTAAGCCATTACAGTGGGGTCAGGGGGAACTACATGAGGAAAACGGCTATAGCTAAAGCTGTTTCATTCCATCCTGTATGGAAAATGTGATATATATATTCTCCAAGAATAAATTCTTTTTCCTGCTTAGAGATAAAGATACTAAATACTAGTGTCCTAAATCCTATCTGTTAGTCATAGAAGACAAATTTTTATGATTTTCTAACACATTTGTACTGCTAGACTTCACTAAAGCTCATGAAGCACACATGTTACCCTGACAGCAAAGAAATGAAAATTATGCACTATATATATTTTTCAGTGGCATCTTTGTAGACCTTGCCAGTATCTGAACTGTTAGAACATGGTTGAATGTCAATTTTGTGCAGAAATTTTTAAGCAGGTTTATTAGAGTGCTGAATATATTTGGTCATAAATTTTATTATGCAGAAAACACAAACTTTTTCCAAACATGAAATTTTACAAACATCCATTAATTGTTCAATATAGCAAGGCTTTTGAATTCTACCTATTTTATTAATACTGATGTGGCTTTCCAGTGACTTCCATACTTAAGGAAAAATATAATGTAATATATCCCTTATTTTAGTATCATGAGTATTATTGTAAAGTTTCAATACTGACCTCTTCTCAGCCTAATTTAAGAAGATAGTGTTAAAATAGCTCTGAAGGATTTTAGGTGATTTAGAATCTTTTTTAAAAGGAATGAGTTCATCAGTAAATAAGTGAGAATTTTACAAATTTTAATAACTATTGAAAATACCTTCACAGTTCTATTTTTTAAATCCTGCTATTGACACTGCCCTCAGTTCCTTATCAAGAGTAAAATTGATATCACTGCTAATAAATTGTTCTCAGGTTCAAAATAAATTAGGCCAATTTCCTGAGACTACTTGGAATTTTTTTTTAAGTTTAGTATTAACATTCAACTCTTAAGTCAGAGAAAGACAAGCATCACATGATCTCACTCATATGTGGAAGTAATAAACAAGATAAACTGATGAACAAAATAGATCCAGAGACATAGAGGCATGGAATAGACAGTCAAATCTCAGAGGGAAGGTGGGGGTGAGTGGGTGGGTGGGAAGAAGTCAACCAAAGGACTTGTATGCATAAATGCATAACCCATGGACACAGATAGTAGTGTGGTGGAGGCCTGAAGTTGGGAGTGGGGGTGGGGTAAATGGGGAAAGAAAGGGGACATATATACTTTCAATAATAAAGATTTAAAAATATAAATGAACTGGCATTCATTATTAAAGAAAAATATCAATATTCAAAGTAAAAACTCACCAATGAGGGATTTGGGTGACTATATTTTACTTACCTAATTACACATTGATACATTCAGTCACCCACAATTGTAGAAATGAAATAATTCTGTGACAGAAAGTCTAAAATAAATATGGCGTAAGTAGGATAGAATTTTATTTTTGTCCATGTGCATGAACTTCCCTAGAGAACAATTCCACATCCAATTTGGCACAGAGGTCCTTCCAGCTCTTTGTTTAACAAATCTTTGGTTGTGGCTTTTTCTCCCCAGGGTCCAAAATGACTGAGCTGTCACAACATCCCAGGAAGTAGGATGGAATCATTGCTCCTAAAAATATGTGATCCGTGTGTGTGCGTGTGTGTGTGTGTGTGTGTGTGTGTGTGTGTGTGTGTAGCTTTACATGTTCAATACCTCACATTAAAAGAGTAACAAGGAAAATTCATCTTCCAAGGTGTCTCTCTTGCTGAAGCTTTGACTTCTCTAGGTGACCATCTTCAGTCCCGTGCATTTTCAACAGCCATTACTTGTAACATAACAGAAATCAGTGACCTACTCTCACTAGAATGAGGCCTTCTCTGTCTCGAAATGAACTCCAACTTTTATTACCTGACCCTATTACTCCCTCTCTTCCATTCAGCCCCCCAAAAACTCCCTTCCCTAGATAGAACCTGGAGCCAATTTTTCTGGTCTTGGGTGTTTATTGTCCCTATTAACAAATAAATTGAGTTTTATCATCTTAAATGGGAGACTTACTTGGCTCTATTTGCTTTTTTTCCCTTGATTTCTCCTAATTAAAAAGAAAATTTGGAAACATTAGGATCTAGAAAGCCACTATATATGAGCCCTGAAAACCCTGCACATTTCTGTATTACTTAAGAGTTCAATATGGGCATCCCTCCAAAGGAGCCTTTTTTGGACATCAATTCTAGGTAACATCTACATTGTTTTGTATAGCATGGGTATATCACTTTTTTTTATTTTGGTAAAAGTTCTTAGATACATAAATGAATGCACTCTGGTGTACTTAAGCAAAACCTGGATTTACTAAAGATCAATAGGTAAAGTGACTATGCAACTTGAGTCAGTCTAGTTTAGAAAGCTGTTGGCCTATGGATAATATATAATTGTTTTCACTCTTATTTTCACTCTCAAAAATATCCTCATTGATGATGAGTTATATGCTCACCTAATTAACGGTTTACACAATTACTGTAGAAGGTCAAGAAGAAAATATTTAAGACTGAGCTTGTAGGAAGAACACCCACAACTGTGCTGCAGAGCTGACCTGATGATCACGCTGCTGCCACTGGTACTGTCGCCACCCCGCTGGAATGATCAGCATCTCCACTTTACTTCCTCCTCAGGAACTGCACTCTGCATCCACTAACCCCATGAAAGGTGGGTACATCCAGGAATAAAGAAAGCTCCTCAAATAATTTGTTTCTCCATGTTTCTCAATCTGAATAAGCCTCAGGTGAGTGCACCTGCCTCTCCAGCATACAATTCGGAGTCCCTCCTGCAGTGAGGTGGCAGGCAGTTTTCCACGCTCTGCCATTCATGTGCGCCCACACGTACAAGTCTACCATTCCCTTCACGGTCTCTTAGTTCTCTGGCTGGATTAGAAATGCCTCTCCTAGCCCTAGCTGGTTTGGCTCAGTGGATAAAGCGTCATCATGCGGACTGAAGGGTCCCAATTTCCACTCCTGTCAAGGGTTGCGAACTCGGTCCCCAGTGTGGGGCATGGAGGAGGCAGCCGATCAATGATTGTCTCTCATTGTTGATGTTTCTATCCCTCTCCTCCTCTCCCTTCATCCTGAAATCAATAAATATTTAAAAAAGAAAAAAAATGCCTCCTTTCCCCTCAGTTGAACTTATAGCATCCTAAGTTGTTTTCTCTTCCAAGTTATTTATGTCATTTGCTTATTTATTTGTTTGTTTATTAAGGAGTTTTTCTTTTCAAAAATGATTCTTTTAATTCCTTGCAGAGCAACACAGAATCATTCCACTGAGTACACATTTAAAATATATCAAAGATATGGTACATGAAAGAGAAAATGTATTATCCTTAAATCCACTATATTTCAGAGTAATTGATAAATTAAGTGTGCCCAGAGAGTAACCCCAAGGATTAAGTGAATCTGGAAGGCATTGGATTGATATCCAAAGTGGGGCAAACATAACGTAACTGTAAGGTGGGAAGACTCAAAGAAAATACGATAATCCTTTACTACATTATAAAATATCATATGAAAGAGTAGGAATTGTGTCTCTATTAAAAGATAGAACAATGACTAAGTGCACAGTATAAAAGTTAATATTTCTATTTATTATATATAAGTGCTTTTAGTCGGAGTTTAATAATTAAGTCAAAATACAGTTCAATACTTAAAAGTTCCAGGTTTCTGAAAAAAAATCAAGCCTCCGAGTCTACTTACAAGTTGTGGCTTTTTCCTCCCCAAATTCAGGGTGTTGTGGGGTCTAATAAGCAAGAAGATAGTATTGGTTTAGTGCCCCCTCTTTCCTCACCTAAATCCTGACCCTCCTCTCTGATTTAGCTAATCCTTTGGGATTGGAGGAGTGGTGAAAGGAGGAGGCAGTTCTTACTGGACTGGTATTGTGGCAGTGATCTAGAATGAGCCTTCTTTGGACTTGCAAGAATTTTAAAGTGAACTCTTTCTCTCATGGGGCAGCCCATGGGGACACCAGAGTCTGTCTCCCATTGCTTTCCTCTGAGTTCTCTCCAATGGGTAAAAGTAACTCTATTCTGGCTGATCTACTTGAAGCCCCATGGTATTAGAACTTGACCTCCAGCTCCCTTCCCCAGAAGTGCCCTTGCCCCTCCTGGAGGTTCTCTTGGACAGCTTTCAAGAATGACCTCTTAATGTCAGAGGAGAAAAACACTCTTCCTGTGTCCCCAGAAGTTTTGGTGATCCAGTTATTTCTCAAAACAGTTTTTTACTCAGCTACCACCATTTAAGTTAGCCAGCTTCTAACCAGTGAGATTCCTCATGCATGACTCATAGCACAGTTCTCTCTAAAGAAATCCTGTTTTAAATATTCTCTTGTGAAATTCGTTGCCTATCTTTTTACACTCTTGAAATGGGTGAGAGAGTTATGTGTTTTCTACGGATTCTGGAATTCTTGCTTTGACATTATTTGCATTTTGGACTGTTGCCTCCCCATGTTGGAAAGTACTTAAACTGAACATTTCATTTTAACTTTGGGTTGCATCAAGGTCACTCTCTCTGTGTCCCAGATGCTCCTATTTGAGAATTCTCCTTGCCCTCCCTTACTCACCTGTGACTTGCATAAGAAACACAAAGTTCATTTAAAAAAGTATGGAAAAAGATCTGTACTCTCACTACCATTAAATTCACTTGTGAATATTTCTTTCATGTTTTATCCCAGATGCACACATAGTTTATATTATTTGATTTTATAGTATATATAGTGACTATTTTTATTACTATTATAAAAAATCCAATACAGTCATAATTTTAATAACAAATGAGTATTCTATAAGAGATTTCCCAGGATTTAAGAGAGAGTTAAATAAATATTCTTTCTTTGAAGATTCTGGAAAAAAAACAATTTCGTAACTTTTGTGCATATAACTTTGTTTATATTTTATATTGATAGCACACTAGGAAGTGATATATATATTTTAAAAAGCCAGTGGGATCATTTAAAGCAGATGCCTTTTTTCACAGGAAGTGCTCAGGGTGCATATGAATATCCCAAACAATCCTGAATCCTACAGTGTGATGGCAGTGCTTTGCCCGCTTGATCCTCATTACACTCAGGCCTGCAACAAAAATCTCCCTCAGAGTGGCAAGTCAAAGTAAGGCAAAACATTGACAACTTTATTCTATTATTCATCTATTCATGCAACATGCATTTATTGAATGCCTTTTATACAGGCATTGAGCTAAGAGCTATGGGAAATGCAAACAAGAATAAAAGGTGGACTTGTCTTCAGATTTCATCTGGTAAAAGAAATATCAAAAATCATAGTAATAAGTATACAGATTAATGTTTTAGTGACTATTATGGGTTATTCATACATAACAATAATTTACAAACACATCATTTAATCTTCCCAATAATCCTTCAAAGTAGGCATAAGTAACCTAATTTCAGATGAAGACACAAAATCTCAGAAAGGTTAAGTAAATTGAACAAGACCAAACAGTTAATAAATGGCACAGGTAGTATTCAGCCTCCAACATGGCTCTGGAACTAGCCATTCTGACACGCCTTGTGTACACAGCAATATGCCTTCAAGACAGAGTCAAAGAAAATGTTATTCGTCTTCAGAAATAAGGAATAGTATGATCTATAGGAACAACTGAAATATTTTTTTAAGGATAAAGAAGCTGTATCACCAGATAGTTCACAGGTAAATTATTTCTGTTAGGGAAAAGGGCAATTGAGTTTGAATTGTTCAATTGATTTTCTAAACTGATTCAATTTTCTTTGGTTGGGTCTATGTGTCTAAAGCCTGAGAGAAAAATGTCATGTGTTCCATAACCCTGGCTAGTCTATATAGCTTCTCCCAATTTGCAAGAGGCCAAAAGTATGATTGTTTTCATCGTAAAGGTTCTCACCAGCCATAGAGAATGGAACCCAGTGAAAATTTTCAACTAGTGAACTTCTTTTCCCATGAAGTACATACAACTCAGTGATACGTGTTTCCTTTAGGTAGTGAATGGGTTTTCAGGTGGTTTTACATCATCCATTTCTTAAAATTAATAATTACTGTAACTTTATTATGGATCAAATGGGAAGAATATTTATAAAATCATTTTCAATAAATGTGTTCCATTTTTGTAGTAGACAGAGCCCTGCTAACTATGCCTCTACTTTGCTTATATGAACATGAAAACTCACCATTCTCTCAGCAAAAGAACATTTCATCTCAATATCTATGGAGTCTACTTTCATTGCTTTCCCTA
>NW_006299705.1:14232064-14237064 GCF_000327345.1 Myotis davidii
ACTGTTTACAGTATATTATTTATCTTAAAATATCTGAGAGCATGCTGTCTTTGTTACAAAATCTAGTTTTAGGGGAGAAAGGAAGAATATGAATTTTAATGAATTTTAGCTAAACTATATAGATAACAATAGCAGTACTTTCTTGATATTTCACATGGCAACCAGATTTTCTAAGGTGAAAGGGAAGAATCATTGCCATCATCAACATCAAATCATCAAAAGACCTCTATTGAGTCCCACATGATGCTCTACATAAGCTACTTAAATAGTATATTACCTTGATGTTTCTTTGTAATACCACAGAGTTTCAATTGTCTTCTGATATTTTATTACACTCATTCTGTGCCATGGCTTTAGAACACTCAATGGTAAAAAGTTTTTTTTAGCTGGTGAAATGTACGTACATATACTCCTCTAAGAATTGTTAAAGTTATTTTTTAATTCTACATGTACCTTTTAATTTTAATGACATAACTAAGTGAAAAAAGTGTTGAAATTTTAAGGTCAGGTAATTATTTTTTAAATTGGCTGACATAGCCACCATAGAGTATATATAAACTTGTGCATCATAGAACATAAATACTCTAAGATAAAAATGTCCCCATGGTGCTCATATTTGAAAGTACATGAATTAAATATGTGTTCCTCATCTCTGGTGGTACATGGGATTTTTATGTCTTAACTACACTTGTGTATTTATTTATGTAAAAATACTAGTATGCCACTAAAATTTTTATTTTTCTGTAAATGTCATAGCACAACACATAAAAAAGCATAGCATTGTCTTCACTTAAAATGGCCCAGTACAATTTATCCCACAATTGCCTCTAAATTCTATTGAATATAGCATCCCTTCCTTTATTTTCTTATGGACTGCAAGAATATTTACTTCATCTCTATATTATCCTTTCCTCTGAACTTTAACGACTTCTTTATCTCACTTAAACAGTATCTCCTCATTTTTATAACATGCTGAACTCTGATATTATATTTTTATAGTTCACAATTTTCTAAGATTGAAGCTGATGCATCAAGAATAGTTGTCTCATTAGATTGATTCAATTAATTGGGTTTGGGTGAATATTATTTCAACTATAGCATAAATAACTAGAAGTCCAGGCTCTGGGGTTAGATTTCTTGGATTTACCCTTTTTATCTGTGTACCAGTGGATGAGTTACTTAAGCTCTTAATGCCTTGCTTTAGTCATCTCTAGAGTGGGGATAATAACAGTATCTATGTAATTGGGTTCTTGTGAGGACTAATAGGATAATTCACATAACACAAAAATATCCGGCACAAAGCAAGCACATATTAAAGTTAGCTATTTGGGTGGTTTTGTTACTATAATTGTTATGTAATTTGATTTAATTTGAAAAGCATATCTTTAAAAACCCCACCAGGCACAACAATACAGTTAGACACTGGGGATATAAAGATGAATAAAATATAGTAGCTTTTGTAGAAAAGTAAGAAACAACAGAGAATAATTTAGGCAAGAAAAGGAAGGATAGGAAAAATGCACAACAAGGTTTGAAACTACCTTAGTTGAATTTTACTAATTCATTTTAAGTCTATGGAAACCAGATTGACATGATTGCAGCAACAGATAAAATTCGAACTCTGACTCAGATTGAACATCACATTATTTAATTTACTCACTTTTAGTTTAAAATTTTAACTTATTCTTTTTTACATTTTCATTTTTTGCATTATCCTATTGTCATTTTTTCCGAGTTTATAGCTTAAACATGGTTCTTATGAATTTCCTAAATTAGTTCATTTAAAATCTGTTTTATGTATTTATACAATGAGGTGAGATAATGAACTATAATTAAAATTTTAAAATGTCTCAGTTGAATTTGAAGTGGTTATAATTTACCAATAGAAAATCATTTTTTACTAAGTTCACATTTCCCAATTATTTTGATAGAATATTTAATATATATACCATTGAAAAGAAACTTTTGTCATTTTTCATAACACTGGTCACTATTTAATAGTGTTATACAGCTACCTGTTCACTTGCGCATTTATTGTTTTTCTCAACAAACTAAGTTTCATGAAGGCAGAGATTCCTTTGGATTTTTCAGTACTCTAGCAAAAACTACCTTGTATTACTCTATCAAAAAGTACATGGACATGTGGGGCTACATTATGTGGCATTTTCCAAACAGATTTGATCTTGGACCTTTTCATTATGGCTCATTTTGCTGACTACTCTCAGGTTGGTTTTCTAGTCTATTCCTTTTCCTCACACAATTGGCCCCAGATGCTGACTTATATGAATTACATTGACAACCTACCTTTCCTTCCCCTTTGCTTCTGGTTGGGTTCAGTCAACCAGACGCAATGCTACACAGTCCAGAAGGAAGGAGAATGAATGGATGGAGACATGCATCTCTATTGGAGACCATAGCTGCCATGAAGTGAGCCTCTCCATAAAGCTCTCCTCTCTGTATACAGGTAACCCCTCCCCACCACAAGACACACACCCCCTGCCCCGCCACACACACACACTTTGTTGAATCAGGTAGCTTTGGTGGAGGCCCCTCAGGTCCCTAGCCCCTCCTTTTTCAAGCACCAGGTTACTGTACTGTATCATTTGTTGGTTTTCTAAATTATGCCCAGATGTCTTAAGAGGTCCCTTTGGCAAACTCTCTTCAGTTGCTCAGGGTGCGTAGTATGCCATCTGATTCTGGCCAAGGCTCTGTTTCATGCTGAGATCTAATCCCATCATCGCCTTAGTCTTTTAAGTGGATGGGTAGTTAGGTAAAGCCCATCTCAAGATTTCTGCTCGTATTAATCTACTGGGTAGAGGTTTTAGAGTTCTACGACTGGGCAACAAGAAGTCAGAGTACCATGTGTGTTAAACTGTTATGTATATCACAAACACATATTTGATTTCTGTGGGTAAACCCTCAGCAACAAACAGGAGTACAAGCATGCTCCTGTGATTATAGTCCCTGCTGCACGGCACTTTTCTGTTCATCAAATATTAATAAGCATGAAACGGACACAGGGTGTTGGTGGGATCCCTAAATTCTGATTCATTTTGAGTTTCCCCCTCACCCCACATCCCTAAATAAGGCTATAAAACTCACATTAAAGGGGAAGAGATATGTCCCATGAAATTAATCAGTGGAGCACCCTGACCATAGAGCATCTTGGCCACAAAATTAAAAGTAGACCTCCTATTTTAGAACGATGGAAAAACTGTAGCTCCTTCTAAATTTTCGAATTCTCAGACACATCTATTATCTAGGTAGGAGCTTGAGTTACGGAAAGCATGCAAATTCTACACAAGCCTCAGGAAATGTATGGTCAGCAGATGAGTAAATTGGGAACCTGTCCTCCTCCTCTGACATTTCATGACAATGCATTTCTACCCCTCCTCGGGGGTTGTCACTGCCCTCCTGAATGGGAAATGTTAGGGAGGGTATCCCACTTTGCCAGGTCATCCTTCCCAGGATGCAACCACTGTAAAATTTTTAAGTGGTCAATCCAAAATTCAGGAGCCTGATCATAAGTAACAAAGCCATTCTCACAAAGGTTCCCAGGAGAAACTTGGAGATTTCATGCAAGTTGCCTGGATATAGCATTAACATTCCCAGGTTTCAAAGCAGATATGACTTAATGAATATGAGGTGCATTGGTAAAAATGTTCTTCCTGAGCCAAAAGAGTTCTTTCTTAGCTTTATTTAGGACTATATCGTAGGAGACTTTCATTAGTTGCATAAGTAATTTCTTTCTGGAGAAATTAATTTCATTTCACTTTACATACCCTAATACCCATTAGGCAAATATTTATTGACTTATATATTTTGTTAGGGGCTAGATACACAGAGATGAACAAAACTAAAACAATTGTTGTTTCATAAATTTTGGTCTACATTTGTTATTTTATTTACACATATACAGAAGATATGTTTTAGAAAAATTGCACATTTTATAAGATCGCATATTTGACATAATTTACTGACGGTATATATATTCATCTTTGTCAGCTAATCTATAATTGTCTACAGGGAATCTGTATTATTCATTGTGGAACCCCAAGTGTATTGGATAAGGCCTTGCTCATAGAATAGAAACATATGTAAAATAAGTTATTTCTTTAAAAGTAGAGATAAGGCCCCATCTTTTATATGCTACTATTGTCTCAAAATTTATTGAATACTAAATGTATTGTTTGTCTAATTGTATTGTATAATTAGGTAGTTCAGGGGAACAGAAATCTAAATTGAATTGATAAAATGGCTAATTTTTCAATCTGGTTATTAAAAAGTTGCATTTTAACCCTGGCCAATGTGCTCAGTTAGTTGGACTTCATCCCATGTACTGAAAAGTTGCTGATTCCATTTCAGTCAGGGTACATGCCTAGATTGTGGGCTCCATCCCCAATAGGGGACATGTAGGAGGCAGCCTATGGAAGTTCTACTCTCACATCAATGTTTCCCTTTTACCCTCTCCCTCCTTCTCTCTCTAAAAATAAAATTAAACATCTTTAAAAAAAATTAAATTTCATTTTAGCAAAATAATGGATAACTTAGAGCAGAGTTTCTCATGGTATAATTTCCATCCTATATAATAAACCCTAATATGCAAATCAACCGAACAGCGGAATGACCAGTCGCTATGTTGTGCTCTGACCACCAGGGGGCAGATGCTCAATGCAGGAGCTTCCCTCTGGTGGTCAGTGCGCTCCCACAGGGGAAGCACTGCTCAGCCAGAAGCCGGGCTCATGTGGCAGGAGCCTCTCCTGCCTCCAGGCACTGCTAAGGACCCCTCAGGGGATGTCTACCTGCTGGCATCCCCCTGGTGGACATCCTCCAAGGGGTCCCAGACTGTGAGAGGGCATAGGCCAGGCTGAGGGACCCCCTCCCAAGTGTATAAATGTCATGCACCAGACCTCTAGTATATCTATATTAACATTCTTAATCACACTAGTAGACTAAAGTTTGAGAATCACAGCCTCTCTCAATTATTTAATAATTAGAGG
>NW_006299705.1:14242064-14245773 GCF_000327345.1 Myotis davidii
CCTGGTGGTCAGCGCATGCCATATAGCGACCAGTTGTTCAGTTGTTCAGTTGTTCTGCTATTCGGTCTATTTGCATATCAGGGTTATATGTGTGTGTGTGTGTATATATATATATATATGATTTTCAAATAAAATATCTATTTCAAAAACCAGAATTCTAGATCTGAATAATAATGCAAATTACCAACATGACTCAGTTTTTAATCATCTAGATCCAAGTTGTTAGCAATAGGATAATGACTAATGAGTATGACCCTTCTTTCAGTTTATGCTTATCATCAGCTGTTAAATGGGATTCCTAACCCCCCAGTGTAAGGCTCATAAGATATGAAGGACTTAGGGGAAGGGTGGCAGATTCAGCTTACCCTTGCTGGGGCTTTCATGGATTCCTCAAAGATTTCTATGTGTGATTCTGATTACATATGGAAAATATGTGTCCAGAGGTTGCTTGTATCTCTTTCCATAGTCCTTAGCAATTGCTGCTGGGGTCATAGTAGCCAATGCTATTATATAGAACCCCTGATGATGACAGGCTTGCTCTTAACACATGCATGACACACCTGCAGACATGGGGAATACTCAAACATCAAGTGTACTAGCCAACCTTGGACATTCAGGTCCATCCCAAGGCAGTAACAACCCTCTTGATCTTTTGTTTTGTCACCAAAGTGGCATTTCGATTCATAGATTTTTCAAGGAGGGGCTCAATCAAAGCCCAGTCACCATGCCCCTTTATCAACTGCAGGGATCATAGAGGAAGTCTCAATGTGTTCTTGCTAATGGAGGCAGGCAGATACCTCATACTCCTCTCCGCTTAAGGAGGTGGGACTCAGATCTCTTCAGCAGCTCTTTACAAAAATACTCCTTACAAATTTTCTCTCAACCCTTTAAAATCCTGCTTGTGTATGTCAGAGTCACCTTATTTAGTGATTTTCAAGGGGTAACAGTAATGGGTAAGAACATATTTTAGTTTTTGCAAAGACTTAGGTGTGTTATAGTTCTTTAGTTCCCTAGGTATCAGAGAGACGAAATGCCCTGAAATGTGCAAGATATTCAAAAGGTGCCACCAATAGAGAAACATTAATTAGTTCTTATTTTCTTTGAAATAATTCATTTTTCTTATATATTGCATCTTGTCATCTGAATACAAATTCAAAACTATGTATATTCAAAATATACAACCAAATGTATATTTTTAAGAGAAGTAAAACATGCTTTGGGGCTTAGGGGTGATGGGAAAGATAACATTCAATTGGGGAAATCAAGAGAGGCTTTATGGAAATAGACTTGAATTGAAAGATGTAGACAGGTACAGATATTTACAAGTAGTGGGGAAAGTCCTATTTGTGCTAAACTCAGGTTTGTAAGTTAAACTTCAAAAACCTTGATCAAACATACATTTACATAAATCTCTTAAACAAAGGTACTCTTGAGATTAATAGTTTATGAATACAAAAAAAGACCCATACAAAGAGCTATTTTATTGCCTAGATTTATACTACTATGCTCATTAGGTAATCTCTATACATACATAGTTGTTTGAAAACTATGATTCACTCTCATCTCTTTTTCTCTTGGGATTAGAAAAAAACTTTAGGGTCATTTTGAATGTATGATATATTTTTATCGCTATAACAGTAGGCTCTGTATAATGCTAGCAATATTTCTGAAAGTGACTAAAACAAATATTTTTTCCAGATCAGAATTTCCATTCCATGTGATTTTCATTAGGCCTTTTATACCTTAGACATTTTAATTGCATGCCTTATATTTGTGTTTTCTTTGTTTCCCCTGGACTTAATTTTCCACATATGAGTCCTCACTATTACCAACAGAATATAGTAAAAATTCTTCAGTAGTTCTTACAAATTCATATCTTCCTTCTGTCTCCAGCCTCATCTCTAACTCCATCTCTGTCCCAATCATTTGTCTTCTAAATATGATAATCTATTTATAGTTTCCCATAAGAAATATGTTCTCATCTGTACTTCTTGCAACCATGATCTTCAAGTTGTTTATGACTTATTTATTTATTATATTTGTTAATCCTCACTGAGGGTATTCTTCCATTGATTTTTAGAGAGAGTGGAAAGGAGGCAGAGAGGCATCAATGTGAGAGAGACACATCCATTGGTTGCCTCCCACATGAACCCCAACCAGGACTTGGGATGGAGCCTGCAACTGAAGTACCTGCCCTTGACCAGAATGGAACCCAGGACTTTTCAGTCCGCCGGCCAGTGCTCTATCCACTGAGCCAAACTGGCTAGGGCTATGACACCTTCTTTTAGATCAGGGGTGGGCAAACTTTTTGACTCGAGGACCACAATGTGTTCTTAAACTGGACCGGAGGGCTGGAACAAAAGCATGGATGGAGTGTTTGTATGAACTAATATAAATTCAAAGTAAACATCATTACATAAAAGGGTATGGTCTTTTTTTTCAATAGTTTTATTCATTTCAAACGGGCTGGATCCGGCCCGTGGGCCGTAGTTTGCCCACGGCTGTTTTAGATGTTTTCCATGACTCCCTAGTCTCAACCCATTTGTTGTATTAAGCACTAATTTTCTTTGAAAAAATTTTAAGGTTTTATAGATTGGAGTTTATGATGTTTGTCTTCTAACTGGCCTTTAAGTTTCTTGAAGGAAGGAAAAATGTACTGTTCACTTTGTTTCTTGGCACTCGCATAGTATTTAGCACTAAGTCAAAACTTAAGTAATGGTTGAATGAATGATTCAATTTGTTAATTAAATAAGCTATAGAGAACAAAAAAATAAGCTTTTACTTTGTATAATAACTAGAGGCCTGGAGAATGAATTCATGCATGGGTGGGTTTCTTGGGTTGGCCTGTGGGATCGGGCTTAAATGGGCAGTCAGACATCCCTCTCACAATCCGGGACCGCTGGCTCCTAACTGCTTGCCTGCCTGTCTGCCTGATTGCCCCTAACCGCTTCTGCCTGCCAGCCTGATCGCCCCCTAACCACTCCCCTACTGGCCTGAATGCCCCCAACTGCCCTCCCCTGCTGGTCCAATCGCTCCCAAATGCCCTCCCCTGCCACGACCCGCCTCCTCCGCTGGGACCTGCCTCCTCCATGTGAGATAGTGGAGACGCCGGGACAGGCCTCCGCCGTGCCACTGGAGCTGCAGGACCCCCAGGCCTCACCACGTGGAGCGGCCGCTGGGCCCCACCTCCGCTGTGCACACGGCCATCTTGTGGTGGCCATCTTGTGATGATGTCGCATGCAGGGGCCACCTAGGCTTTTATTAGTATAGATATGCATCATGCAATAACTTGTGATTTATTTCAGTATTTCTTTTTATGTCTTAGGTCTACATCCTATCACTCCAATTTTCAGAATACAGGGATGGTTTGGAATTTTAATTTTCTTTGTAAATATTTCTCATGGTTAGTCTATTAAAGAGTATGGTAAATACCATTTTTAAGTGTCAGGTGAGGGTTAATATAAATTATTTTAAATATTCTATTTAAAAATATTTTAAAGCATAACATTGACTCAAAGATTCTGACATCTTCCTTGACTTAATGAAAAACCTATAAATTTGGTTTTTAAGCCTTAAATTTTTAATTGAATAATTTTAGCAGAGGTATTTTTATATACATATATATAGTATGTATATAGTTTATAAGTATATATATATACTTATATATATAGACACAGATGTTTCTCTCTGTGTGTCTATTTCTCATCAA
>NW_006299705.1:14245827-14250956 GCF_000327345.1 Myotis davidii
TATACTTATATATATAGACACACAGATGTTTCTGTGTGTCTATTTCTCATCAATAAATACACACACACAAATATATATCTATGTAGAGAGAAAAGAAGAGAAGAGAGGAGAAGGCAAAGGAAGAAAGGAAGAGAAGGGAAGAAGAAAAAAGAAAAAGAGACTTTTGTACATGATCAGCTAGGGAAAAAAAGAGATGGACTGACAAAACTGTGAAGATGCTTGCATTGTTCAGTAAATGAGAAGAGCTTGCAACATTAGCAATACAAAGGCCTGAGGAAACCCCTCTGTGAGTTTCTGATAGAAAGTAAAAGAGAGGATTTACTTCCATATAGGAGGCTCAGAGACAGTCTTGATCTCTTCATTCCACATGGACTCTTTAATTGTGTATTGCTCTTGAGTTTTATTTTAAAGATTACCTTTCTATAATTTAAAACATTCTAAAATGGCAAAGAAAGTTTTGTTCTGTTTATGCTGAATACCCTTTCTCTTCATTTCTCCTCCTCCATTATAGTGCAAGCAACTAAATCTTAAGGTTAGAGAGTTCTTTCTAATTAGGGAACCTAATGAGGATGCATCTCCATGAGGATCTCAGGGGGAAATATATTGATATGCTAATTATATAGTTAGGTGGTAGTAATATTAATCAATGAAAATTCAAGAAAATGTACACTTCTTTTATTTACAAAAATATAAAATTTTAATAATTAAATTGGGTATATGTGGGAATGTTCATTTGATTTGAAAATGTAGCTAGCACAAGAATTTCTTGTAGCTACTGGCTGTTTATTTGATGCTATAGGTGTTCCTGTTGCTTTAATAAAGTTGCTGAATACCACTGAGATCTATCTGGACCATTATTTCTAAGCACCTGATGTTGCCATTACATTATTTCAAATGGTTCTTGGTGTGTTCCTGAAAAATCCATTCTGGACACTCCATTATCCTTCTTCAGCTAGAATAACCTTGCATTTCTGTCATTATTATATGACCCAACAAGTTCTTGAATAGCAGGTACTGGTCCTACAAGTATATGCTAAATGTAAGAGGTCATTTTTCTCCTTTTGGTCTGGAAGATACATTGCTGCCTAGACAAAAAAAAATGTGTCAGCTATTACATTAAATGCAAGTGGATTGTATAATAGATTGTAGGTCTGTCAGCACCCTCTTTTCTCTAATTTTTATACGCTTAACTATAGCACCTGAAACATTAAAAGAGCAGAGGAATGTGCCACAGATTTATTATGGCAACCAATCCTCTTTTTGCTCTGCCCTGAGCTTGTGTACTAAGTTGTTCTCCTTATAAAATAATAAAGTCTAAATTAATCTCCTTATTTCTGGATTTTGTTGTGCCCATTTTCATACAGTGTAGCAACTAAATATTTTTATCTTTATAGGGTATTTCAAATCTTCAGAAGGTATTTCTGTCATTTGAGGATAAGCTTTATATGATACATATTTCATATATTTATTACTTCCTTAAGTCAGCACAGAGCTAAGGAGTAAATACTATACTCTAAAACTCTTTGTCATGTTGCTGGAAGTACTGAAATGTATTGATCTACTATCCTGCAAGAAGTGCTTTGCAAAAGGTAACTTAACTGTCCTAACAATGCTATGATATATACTTTATTATGAACTCCACTTTATAGGTGTGAAAACTGAGGCATAGAGTGGTTAAGTAACTTATACACAAGATAACAACTTCAAATAAGAGGAGGAGTTATTATCAAAGAAAAAGATAACCTACTAAGAGAATATATTTATAAATGATATATCCTATAAGAGGTTGATATCCAAAACATAAGGAACACATACAACTTAAAAAAAAATAAACAATTTGATCAAAAATTGGCATAAGACTTGAAGAAACATTTCTCTAAAGACACACAGATGGCTAACAGACATGAAAAGATGCTCAACATCACTAATCATGAGAGAAATGCAAGTCAAAACCACAATGAGCTATTTCCCCATACAAGTCAGAATGGCTATTATCAAAGAGTCAACAAATAACAAGTGTTGGTAATGACAAGAAGAAAAGGGAACCCTTGTTCACTGTTGGTGGAATTATAAATTGGTGCAGCCACTATGGGAAACAGTGTGGAGGTTCTCAAAAAAACGAAAATAGTTCTACCACACAAACCAGCAATTTTAGTCTCCATATTTAATCAAAGAACACAACAACACTAATTTGAAAAGATATATGCACCCTTATGTGTACTGTAGCATTATTTACAATAGCCAAGATATGGAAGCAGCCTAGGTTTCCATCAACAGGTGAATGGATAAAAAAAGATGTGGTCCATATATACAATGGAATATTATTCAGCAATAAAAACAAGTGAAATATTTCCATTTGTGATAACATGGATGGAACTAGAGGGTATTATGCTAAATGAAATAAATCAGACAGAGAAAGACAAATTATATACAGTTTTACTTATATGTGGGCTCTAAAAGAAAACAAAACAAAACCAGTCTTATAGAAAGGGAGATCAAACTGATGGTTGCCAGAGGGTGGAAGGGGGAGGGAGATGGCTGAAAAAGATGGAGAATATAATCAATAATATAGTGACAAGTTTGCATGGTGACAGATGACTACTAAACTTAGTATAGTGATCACATTATAAGATATATAAATATCAAATCATTATGTTGTGTACCTGAAACTAATATTATGTTGTATACCAACTCTACTTACATTTTAAAAAAGAAAAATTTTATTCCATTAAAATAATTAGCCCTGGACAGTGGCTCAGTTAGTTGAAGCATTGTCCTGTATACCCAAGTTGGTGGTGGTTTTAATTCCTGGTCAGGGCACATACTCAGGTTGTGGGTTCAATCCCTGTTCAGGGTGCATGCAGGAGGCAACTTATCAAAGTTTCTCTCTCCCTTTCTCTCTCTTTCCTTTCTCTAAAATAAATTTTAAAAATTAAGTAGTCCTTTATCAAAAAGAAAATAAACGTAAATATAAAACACAGGCTGACTTCAGAGGCCATGCTATTAATCGTCATGATATGCACTGCATATATTCCCATAATAAGTATATACCCATGTATTATCATCATCATCACAGTTTCTCCCTTTTACATCTTTAATATTAATTCTATTGACTTGTTATACATTATGAATTTCAACCATAATGACAATAAGTTCCTGGAAAAATTAACTAGTGTTTATGAGATCACCTTACTAAATTAAAACTAGTCTTCTGAAACAAATCCCCTATTTTTCACCTTGTGTTTTTCACATTGCCTTCAGAAAAATCCCTGTCCCATTTTCAATTGGCACACTCTAGTCCAGCGTTCTCAACCTGTGGGTCGCAACCCCTTTGGGGGTCGAACGACCCTTTCACAGGGGTTGCCTAAGACCATCGGAAAACACATATATAATTACATATTGTTTTTGTGATTAATCACTATGCTTTAATTATGTTCAATTTGTAACAATGAAATTGGGGGTCACCACAACATGAGGAACTGTATTAAAGGGTCGCAGCATTAGGAAGGTTGAGAACCACTGCTCAAGTCCCTATGCTGTGGGAACCTAGATATTAAGGTATAAATGCCACTCAAAATGTTTTAGAACCAACATAACCTCAAAAAATAGGCACATGTTAGACTGAGTCTGGGGGCCAAGCAGTACAGCTATTTGCATAAAGCTTTAATTTGAGCAGAAATACAATAACTAAAAGCATAAGAGCCTGTAAATGGGCACTAGTGATTTGCATTTGAGCTTTTGCATTCATCCAAAACAGAAAATAACCCCTGGGTTCGCATGAAGCAGCTGTGCAGATGAAATTGAGACCTCTACTTAAATTGCAACCTTAATGAAATAGAGAAAACATATATATTTTTAAATAATCTATATACCCTATATAATAAAAGAGAAACATGCAAATTAGCCGTCCCTCTGCTACATTTAAGCCAAGCTCACAAACCACACCCACCAGGCAGAGTGACTATGCACATTAACCTAACAAAGATGGTAGTTAATTTGCATACACAGGTGTCAAGTGCCCCAGGAGGTGACAGCGCCTGCGGCTGTGGGCTCCCGGGACCTTCGCTGCCCCAGGAGGCGAGGCCAGGTGTGCCTAGCTTTGCCTGCGGGCTCCCAAGACCTTTGCCGGTCTGGGAGGTGATGCCGCCCATGCCTAGCCATGCCCGTGGGCTCCTGGGACCTTGCTGGCAGAGAGCAGAGTGGAGAGGAGCAGGTAGAGAGTGGGAGGTTTGGAGGACTTGGCAGAGCAGGAGGCCCCTGGACATAGAGCAGAGCAAGAGAGAGGGCGGCTTGGAGGGCGCGGCTCTCTCTGTCATCCCAGCTTCCTCATTACAGCTGTGGAAACTGATAGCAGGGAGGAGGAAGTCCCACCCACACAGAATCAGCCAGAATCAGCTTTTGGTCAGACAGCTCTCAGTGGCCTGACAGCCAGGACTCTCATTCACCTGCTCTCAGACTGTGACAGTAGAGAGGTGGGACTATGTCTAAAGAACAACTGTTGATACAACATAGCTCTGCAGCTGAAAGATGCCCATTATCAACAGAAAATGTCTGCAGAGCAGCGTGCATCTGATCTTGAAAGAAGGTGGCATCTGCGACAGAATGTATCTGAACATCAGCTATTGGAAAAATGTTGCTCTGATGCTAAAAAACACCAACATTATTGACAGAAAATGTCTAAAGACCAACGTGCCTTTGAAGTTGAAAGAAGGTGGTGGCGACGACAGAATATGTCTAGAGAACAGCCATCAACAAGTACTACCAATACTGGTAGGAACTGCCTTCTTAGCCAAAATGGAGTACATGAGGATGCAATTCTCGAACATAGTTGTGGTGGAATGACTGTTCAATGTGAATTTTGCATACCACTTAATTTCTCTGATGAAAAACCATCCGATGGGAAATTTACTCAATGCTGTAGCAAAGGGAAAGTCTGTCCAAATGATATACATTTTCCAGAATACCCAGCATATTTAAAAAGATTAATGACAAACGAAGATTCTGACAGTAAAAAATTTCATGGAAAATATTTGTTCCATAAATAGTTCTTTTGCTTTTGCTTCCATGCGTACAAATATTGCATCGCCATCAGGATATGGGCCATACTGATTTAGAATACACGGACAAGC
>NW_006299705.1:14251399-14252519 GCF_000327345.1 Myotis davidii
TCACATGCTGAAAAAGGCTGGGGAACAGATATTGCATTAAGACTCAGAGACAACAGTGTAATCGACAATAATACTAGACAAAATGTAAGGACACGGGTCACACAAATGCAGTATTATGGATTTCATCTCTCTGTGCGGGACACGTTTAATCCTATTTTAAATGCAGGAAAATTAACTCAACAGTTTATCGTGGATTTGTATTAAAAAATCGAGGCCAATCGGATAAATTTCATCAAAGCAAACCAATCTAAGTTGAGAGTTGAAAAATATAGTGGTTTGATGGATTATCTCAAATCTAGATCTGAAAATGACAATGTGCTGATTGGTAAAATGATAATACTTCCGTCATCTTCCGAGGGTAATCCCAGAAATATGCAGCAGCGATATCAGGATACTATGGCAATTGTAACGAAGTATGGCAAGCCCAATTTATTCATAACCATGACATGCAACCCCAAATGGGCAGATATTGCAAACAATTTACAATGTTGGCAAAAAGTTGAAAACAGACCTGACTTGGTAGCCAGAGTTTTTAATATTAAGATGAATGCTCTTTTAATTGATATCTGTAAAGTCCATTTATTTGGCAAAGTAATAGCTAAAATTCATGTCATTGAGTTTCAGAATTGCGGACTGCCTCAAACTCACATATGATTGATATTAGATAGTGAGTCCAAATTACATTCCTCTAATTAATACCCTTTCAATGTGTACTGGGCTACTAGTATATATATAAATTTCGTGCACTGGGCTACTAGTATATATATAAAAAGCTAATATGCTAAGTGTCCCTCCTACCATCCAACTGGTTGCTATGACACACACTGACCACCAGGGGGCAGATGCTTAATGCAGGAGCTGCCATGATGCACACTGGCAGGCACCATGGACCTGGTGCCAACAAACCCACACTTGACTTCCCCCAAGTGGGACACAGGCCCTGCCACCACCTTGGAGCGACACCCCACCAAATTGCAGCCAATGCTGCCAAGACCCCATGGCGCAAAATGTGGCCCACAGCCCCGCCCAGACCGAAAGTCACTGTGGGAGCCAGGTAATAGCAACACCCGGCTTCCTCTCCCTAGCGACTATCCTCCTTGGAGTTTCTTCAGCCCAGGAA
>NW_006299705.1:14253125-14262625 GCF_000327345.1 Myotis davidii
GGTCAGAATTGGGCCAATATATCTTTTTTAGCCATTTGCTTTTAAATATTTTCTAATAATATTTTACTTTCCCTATCAGATGTAATATTAGGCTTTTATAGGCAGAATATGTTCTCAAAGTTATTCACAACCTAATCTCAATAACCTGTAAATGTTATCTTATGTGGCAAAAGAAACTTTGCATATGTGATTGAAGTAATGGACCCCAAGATTATTATCTCAATGGTAATAATTATGGATTATCTGAATGGGCCCAATCTAATCATAATGTCTTAAAAGAAGACAAAATTTCCTGGCTGTGGTCTGGGAGAGAGAGCGACAACTATAGAAGAAAGGTCGGAGAGATGCAATATGAGATGCAATATGACCTACCATTACTGACTTGGAAGACAGAATAAGGGACCAAGAAATGCTGTAGCTATAGCTTTCATTGACATATGGTTTCACTTATATGTGGTAAGGATGTAAGGAAACCATCAATTAAAAAATAAAAGATGCTAATACTACCCAAAGTAACAGATTCAACAAAATTTCTATCAAAATTTTAACAGCCATACTTGCAAAAATAGAAAATACTGAAATGTATATGAAGTTTCAAAATGTCCTGAATAGCCAAACCATTTTCAAAAAAGAACTTTGAGGACTTGCAATTCCTGATTTCAAACTTACTACAGAGCCACAACAATCTAAGCATTGTGGTACTGACACAGGAGAGACATATAGACCAGTGGAACAGAACTGAGAGATCATAAACAAATCTATGTACCTATGTCCAATTGATTTTCAACAAAGGTACCAATCCCATTCAAAGGAAAGAATGGTTTCTGTAACAAATGATGCTAAAACTGGTTTTCACATGCAGAAAAAATTAAGTTCGACCCCTACATCATGGCACACACAAAAATTAACTTATTGTGGATCAATGTCCTAAACATAAAAGTTAAAACCATAAAACTCAGAGAAGAGCACATATGCAAATCTTTATAACTATCAATTCGGCAATGGATTCTTAGATATGACACCAAAAGCATGAGCAACAAATAGGAAATTAATTAGACACCATATAAATTAAAAACATTGTTTTCATAAAGGTTATCAAACAAATGAAAAGCAACTTACATAATGAGATAAAATGCTTGAAAGTTACTTATCTAATAAAGGTTAATATCCAAAGTATGTTCAATAATCTACTACAACCAATTACAAAAAGAAAACCCAATTAAAAAATAGGCAAAAGACTTTCATAGATATTTCTCCAAAAATATATACACAGGTGGTCAATTAGCACATGCAAAGATGCTCAACATCATTAGGCATTAGGGAAATGCTAATCAAAACCACAATGAGACACCATTTCACACCTATGAGAGTGGCTATAATTTCTTTCAAATAATAAAAGCTAGTGGAGAGATAGAATAATTGGAACCCTTGTACACTGCCGGTAGGAATGTAAAATGGTACAGCCATTGTGAAAAAACAGTTTAAAAGTTTATTAAATATTTAAAGAGAATTATCATATGATCTAGCAATTCCATTCTTAGGTATATAATCCAAAAAATTGAAAACAAGTACTCATACAAGCTACTTTTATGCTGATATTCATTACGATTAATAAACAAATGTGGTGTATACATACAATAGCATAAGAGCCATATAATAGCATAATTTAGCCATAAAAAGGAATGAAGATTTTATACATGTTACAGCATAGATGAACCTTGAAAACATTATACTAAGTAAAATAAACTACACAAAAGGACAAATATTGTATGATTCCACTTACTTAAAATATGTGGAATATGCAAAATTCATAGTAATAGTTGATTTGAAGTTACCAGAGACTGAGGGTTGAAAGAAATGAGGACTTATTGTTTAATGGGTACAGACTTTGTTTGGGGGAGATGAAAAGTTTAAAAATAGAGCATGGTGATGGTTGCACAACATTGTGAATGTAATTAATGCCACTGAATTATACACAAAATGGGTGAAATAAAAAAAAATTATGTTGCATATACTTTACCAATATAAAAATATTTAAAATAATGTAATACAAATATTCATGTATATATAAGAAACAATTCTTAATGATAGAGAAGAAACTGGGCAGTAGGCAGGGGTAACTGGGAAACCAAATGGACTTTTATTTTTGTTTTATCATTTTAAAACTATTTTTATGAATAACATTCTTTATAATTTAAAAATAAAAATAACTTAAAAACAAAATTGCATATTTGATGATTCTGTGAATGACAATATGGATTATTATTTTCATACCAGGAATTTAATGATAAAGAAAATGGGGTTAAAATATGTAAAAATTTATTAAAGCTTGACTTACAGTTTTTGTGATCATATCATGAAAAATAAATGTTCTCTGTTCTTTAAAAAAAGGTATTTTTCTATTTTCATTATACTTTTCAAGGTATGGTCTTTATTATACTCAACGTGTGTTCATTTATCTAATGTTTCCTGAGAATGTACCAAATGCCAACCCTGTGCCATCAATTTTCACATCTGGTACCTCATCAGTAAGAAAGTATTAGATATCTATTCAAACCTAGATGTATTACCAAACCTTCTTTGACTCCACTCTTCCATTCATTCCCCAGTATTGGCTATATTTTCAGACTCTGGTCACTCTGAAGGTAAACAGGTTCAAAGGCTGTTATATAGGATTAGAGCTAAGTCATTTGGTCAAAAACATTCACTAGCGTTTTAGATAAAACTGACATCTTCAAAATTATATTCAAAATGACAAGAACTAATAGCAACTTGTATTGATTTGCAACTTTACAGAATTTAAGGCACATTGTTCAGGAAATGATAAATTCCCCCCTTTGAAATAGGTCTTGTACTAATTCTCAAAAGATCAGAAATTAAGCTACTCAGCATCAATACTTGCACACATAAAAAAGAACTACTTTAAAAGTGAATGAGAATATTAACTCTAGAAGGAAAAACACACACACATTTAACATGTAGTTTCGCACTCTTTTTTACAAATGAGAAAGCACAGACTCCAAGAGAGCAGGATCTTTCTAGAGCAGTGGCCTCCTGAAGGCCAAATAAGGATTTGGAGGCTGAGTGTCAGAACCATACTGATTTACCCTTCTTCATTTATTTTTACTTCATCCTTGTGATCATGTTCCTTATGCAAAAATCAAAAAAATATAAAAGACAAAGCAAAGCTAACTGAGGGAGGACTGACTACCATAAGAAAACTATGATTAGGTACCCTTTTTTACAGGACCAAAGCTTCATACACAATCTTTTCTGAGACACAGAACATACATTCAAAGACACATTAATATTTTTAATAATTTATCGCATCTTCCCATGCCAGGCTTTGTTATTTCTAATACAGCCCAGTTCTGCATCATCTCCTGTTTTCTTATGGGCAACTCGATCCTGGCATTCAGGTTACTCTGGTTTTCCTTATTATTAGGCACAAACGTACAGTTAATGTGTAGGAAAAAAGACTAATTAGGGTTTTAGTATAAATAATTTAAATTCTAATAGTGCTGCGTTATCTTTTGAGCTGTTATTCCAGTAGTTACACAGAAGACTGGGAACTAGGTCTTGACACATGGTTCTGACTTCACACAGCCCACATTGTGGACCTAGAGGCTGGTTTTAAAGTAAAGAACCTCCCTGTGACAGCTAAATGCCAAGGCTGTATTTTGAAAATATAAAACCATTATTTCTTTTCTGCTTCTCCACTATTATATCTTCTGCTTCTCCTGCCCAATTTACAAGACTCTAAGCTTCGAAGATGCTGCAACAAAAATGGCCTCAACTAGCATCGATTTTCATTATTTATATTTCATAAGGCAAAAATTATCTGACACAATTGTGTAGTGAACATTGCAAGAGGTGAATAAACAAACATAATACAATTTCTTTTAACGTGTGGCCATCTCTAATAATATTATTCTGCATAGATTTTTTTTCAGGTGAAGCTAAAGGCACCCACGGAGGAGAAAAGATTTTCAGTGTCAGTGAAGTTAAAAACATGTCAGCAGCAGTTCCTTCTGTGAATATTGTCTCACATGAAAGAGAGGATGGATTGAATTCATATCTGAAACAAGACAAGATTTTCCATCTGACCTCATTATGTGTTTCTCTGGAGTGCATCCCTGGGTTTCTGCCGGAGCTGAAATGTGTGGTGTGGAAACCAAATATAAAACAGCTCAGTGCTGCTGTAACTGACATATCTTAATAAGACGGGGTATTTATTGTTTTGCCATAGTCATCTCTTAATTCTAAAAGTCATAATGATGTGCTGGATCCCTTTGTTAAAGCAGTCCCTTTAAGTGAAGGCGTGAACTAATGAAAGGGTTTATGCTGCGCGGCTGGAAACAAAGATGAAGTAGCATTACTGTGTATCACAGAGATTTATATTGAGATTTTTTTATGGAAAGATCTTTAGAAAGTAGACATTGTATCCTTATAAATAATTAAACATACAAATTATCATTGCTACAATACAGCCAATTTTCTTTTCCATGAGCATAGATAATCGATTCAAGAATATACTGCTTTAACGGGATTTGTGGCATTTTTCATTGTTCCTGATTATACTAGAAAATTATTCAGAGGTCAAAAATAATAGAAAACTTTCCCCTAGATTAACCTTGTACTACATAGGGAGATTTCCTATATCTTACCCTATAATAAAGACATCCTGCTTTTCAGTTTTATTTGCACAAAGGCTTATATGTATATATGAGTGTGTATATCTGTAAATAGCATACTTATGGTTAAAATGGTTCATATTATTACTACTCTCTCTATATATATGTTTATATTTATACACACTATTATTTAATTTTTCAAAATATGGTCAATGCTGTGAAAATATTAGTTAGAACTCCAAAATCTACCACCATTAAAATGTTTCTATAACTTCAGAGCTATTCTGTAAATTAATTATTATTATAGTTAAGAATGAAGCACTGGCCATAAGCTATTTAAAGGAGGTCATTACATGGATATCTTCCTATATATAGATTTAGATATAATGTAGATCTAATAAGATACATTATTTTGGTGAAATTAATGTCAATCTATATTTTAACTTAATAATTTGACATATAGTTTATATTTTTAGTTTCTATAGCAACAGATTGTTAAACCAATGCCCCTAACTTGTACTCTTTATAAAGTAGATAATACCAACTATAGGATCTAATAGTTAACTTGGGCAAATTTTGAGGACTTAATGAAATAGTTTGGTCAATATGTTCAGTATGGACTCAAAATTTCTGACATACAACAAATTTTAATTTAGAACCTGAGGAAAATTAATCTTTTGGAAACAGAAAGGCCAACTGACCTGATACTTTTATTTATAGGGAAATAACTAGTTTATCAAAAAAAGCAAATATTAAGGAAATACATACTGTATTTCAGGTATTTTGCTTAATACTGGGAATGCAGAAAGTTAAATTCCCTCCATTCAAGAGGCCACCTACCAAATACAGAGCTCACTGCCCAATATAGAGCTCTTGTGAGAAACTAAATAAAAAATGTCCCTCTATACATATGAAAGCCTAAGCAACTATTATGACCGAATGACCAATCTACCAGTCACTATAACATGCACTGACTACCAGGGGGCAGGCGCTCAATGCAGGAGCTGCCCCCTGGTGGTCAGTGTACTCTCACAGCCTACCTCCCACACTGGCCAACCTCCCATGGTCCCTCCCCCTGGCCAGTCCCTCCCCCCAACTAAGGCTCCAGGCACCAGAGAATCTCGGTCCAGAAAGTCTGTAGGAGGAGAGTGACCCCGGATGCTGATCGAAACAGAGTAGCAGCTCAGAGGGGGCAGAAGGGGCAAGGCAGCAGCCTAACTGTAAAGTAAGCACCATTGCCATCTTACCTCTGCCACTGCACCACCACTGCTTGCTCTTCTGCTCCCATCAGCCACTTCTAGCTTGGCTTTGCACCTTTCTGGACTCCCAACCGCTGATTGGCTAGTGCTCCTATGGCCTTGTGCCACCATTGGCCAAAGTCAGCTATTTATCATGCTTGGGGGTGGAGCCCTGAGAAAATGTGTGGCTGAGTAGGAGAGATGACCTGTGTGTCTGTCAGCAACTGGGGAAAGTGAGGTAGCCTGAGTGCGGGCAGCAAAGTAGAGCTTTATTTCCACCTCAGAGCATAGCCATTTTGGGGTGCCCTGTCTGTGGTTTTTGCTTGCTGCTACTTCAGCACATCTACACAACTAAACCTGGATCTGCAGACCAACCTCCCATGATCCCTTACCACCCCCAACCTCCTGTGGTCCCCCCTACCCCCGTGCCTGAATTCGTGCACCAGGCCTTTAGTATATGATAATCAACTGTGTAGGAAGTAGTGCTTAATCCCCCCACCCTTGAGACACAGTGATTCATTTCCAAGTAATAGAATAATTAAAGTTATTTTGCATTAGAGGACTCTGGCAAACATGGTCCTTGGTTAACACTGATAATGGTTAACATTATCAGTGATGTGCTGTGGATGTCACTTTCCCTTGATATGATCTGTCTAGAGGTCTGGTGCATGAAATTCATGCACAGGGGGTTCCCCTCAGCCCAGCCTGCACCCTCTCCAATCTGGGACCCCTCTGGGGATGTCTGACTGCTGGTGTAGGCCAAATTTAGGGGATTGGGCCTACATTGGCAGTCGGACATCCCTCTCACTATCCGGGACCACTGGCTCCTAACCGCTAACCTGCCTACCTGCCTGATCACCCCTAATGGCCTCTGCCTGCCTGCCTGATTGCCCCTAATTGCCCCCCTGCCAGCCTGATCATCCCTAACCGCCTCTTCCTGCCAGCCTGATTGCCCCTCACTGCCCCCTATGCCTGCCTTGTCACCCCCCACACCCCCCTCCCCACCAGCTTGGTCGCCCTATGCAGCCTGCTGTTTGGTTGTTGTGTGAGGGCATCCCGACCAATTTGCATATTACCCTTTTATTAATATAGATGAGAGGGAATTTCACCTCTCTGATATTATTTCCAAAAATGTATAACCCCAGACCAGTCTGAGAAAAACATTAGGTAGACCTAGATTGGGTGACATTTGTACAGGGTACCTAGTCAGTACTCAAGACTATCCAGGTCACAACTAAGGAGGAAAGCCTGAGACTCTTTCACAGACCAGAGGAGACAGGGGAGCCATGATACATAAGTGCAATGTGGTTCCCTGGATTGGGTCAGGAACTGAAAGGGGGCATTAAGGGAAAACTGGTTAAATGCAAATTAAGTCTAGAGACTGATTAAAAAATAAAGTTACATATAACGTTAAAGTCTAACAAATGGCTCTGTATATTAGAAATGAGGAACTCAGATTTCATTAACAGGAAATCAATTATAAACTAAGCAGTGATCAAGGAGGAGGGAAACTCAGCATTCCATCTAGCCAGGCCAATGTCACACAGCAATGTGGTGTCACAGGTTACAGTGTGGGGGTCGTAAGTGAAACATGCTCACCCAGTGGTTTGCAAACTGTATTCCAAGAATACTGGGAACTCCTGAGAGGTTTCCCTATCTCCAATTTAACTAAACTAGTGTAGATTCACATAATATTTCATTTTGCAAGAAGGATCATGGCTTAGAACAAAAAAGAAGAAAATCATTATGAGAACCAGGAATCTAAATAAGTGCTTATCAAACACTAATGGTATAAGAATCTCAGGGCATCATGCTGAAAGCAGACTCTGATTCTAGGAATCAGAACCAAGATGGGGCCTGAGTTTCTGCATTTCTCACAGGTGATACCCACCCTCCCAGGTGATGATAATGATCTTCTGGTCAGAGAACAACACTTTAGTGGGAGGGATCTAGATCAAAATTTTAAACTGTTTTCTTACCTATAAGTTTCATAGAGGAAGGTTTGTTATTTTTCGTGAGTTATATGATTCTTATTGACAACAATTTTTTTCATAATGATATGGATTTTGGTTGAAAAATTTATGGAAACTTATTCAGCCAACTCCTTTACACCATCTTTTTCATCCATCTCATTCCGTAACCAGTCAGTTCAACAATGAAATTGGACCTAACTGAGATGCTCCTATGCCCATTACATTTTATTATATCTCATGACAAACCCAGTCCCAGGCAGTACCCACTATGAATTACACCTTTATATAACAAGGGAGGAAAATGGATGTTTGGGATTTTTGCAAACTCACGCTTTTATAATTCATCTGGGCATTTGCCTCACAATTTTAAGAATGTACTTCATGTCAACTCTAATTACACTCTCCATAGGGCTGTTCAAACCTTCTGCACCCTCAATGGCCAAATTTTATTCCAAAACATGTAGCACTCAATCTTAATTTCTACTTCCCAAGACTGAGATTCCTGAGCTCAAAACATCTTCCCCTCATTCCTGTTACTCCCTCAAACTACTGCACAGTAAATCTTCTTTAGAACTATACTGGCATCCACTTATTTTGAGTGGATATAACTACTTGTTTTTGACTGAAATTGTTCCTGAGAAGTTCACCAACAACCATTTGACTATTCCAGTGACATTGTCTTTGCTCAGTTCATCATGTGACACCATGGGACAGCTGTTTTTAGAAATACTTTTGGGTTTCTTCAATTTCAGGTTCGTTTCTGAGCAACCCATTTTCTTTTATATCTACTTTTCTGGCTTTTTCCCCACTTGTACTGTTCAAGACAGTAGTTTGCAAAAGTTATATTTCGCCTCTAGAATTCAATTACCTGGTTTTGTATCGTAGTTGCTTCACTTTATGTGCTTTAATGTTTTTATCTGTGAAATTTGTAATAATAATTATTTCTATCTCATATGGTTATTTTATGGATTATACAAGTTAATATATGTAAAATTCTTAGAACTACGCCTGGCAAACAACAAATATTAGATAGATGTTGATTAGTCCTATTAATTATCTGAAGACATTCTTTTGGAGAATTTATCCACCCTCATTTCATCAACCATCTCCATATAGATATCTTGCATCTAACTGTATTTTGAATTCAGTCTCTCAGTATCACTACTATTGACATTTGGTGCTGGACAATTCATTTTTGTGCTGAGCTGTCCTGGATGGCTAGTGATATCTCTAGCCTTAATCCACCAGATGCCAGTAACAACCACCAATGGTAATACAAAAATTGACTCCAGACATTGCCATAATTCTCCTGGGGGCCAAAATCACTCCTAGTCAAAAACCACTGTGCTAATCCCTTTCTAAGAATATCTTTATATAACTAGATTTGTCTTTGGTGTCTCAGCATATGTCCATAGATGAATTTACCATATATATTCTCCATAGACAAGTTTTGCTGGGAGCCGGTCCATCCTTGCTGTTTCAAGGGACCTGGCATATATGGCATACTGTTCTTAATATGTTTGCTCACCTTCTTGGCACTATGTGTTTTAACCAAGGTCACCTCTCTGAGAAAAGTTGTTTCCCCAGGTAGAGATTTTCCCCTGAAGTTAGGGAGGGAATAAAACCCCTTCACTAAGTGCCAGGCGGGTAATTAA
>NW_006299705.1:14262801-14292161 GCF_000327345.1 Myotis davidii
CTGGCTGGAGAACCTAAACCGAACCTGGCTGGAGAACCTAGTGAGAGAACATGGCTACAGAACCTGGCTGGAGAACCTGGAGAACGTGGCTGGAGAACCTAGCAAGAGAACATGGACACAGAACTTGGCTGGAGATTGTGGCTAGAGATCCTGGCAAGGCTGCTGATCAACTGAACGCTGTCTCCGTGTCATTCCTTCTTCGCCGACTCCGTCCACACCTTTGGGGACCCCTGGACCTGCTGGGGTTAGACCCTAGCAAAGTTTTACATGTTGTCTTACCTAGTTTCCTAAGTAACAATAATGGAAAACACATAGTAATCTTGACTTTTCTTTCTCCTCTATAGTCAATCTAGTAAATTGTGTTAAATATGCAATACCAATATATTTTACCATTTATCTCTTACTAGAGGCTTGGTGCATAAAATTTGGCCTGCACCCTCTCACAGTCCAGGAGCCCTTGTGGGATGTCTGATGACTTAGGCCCGCTCCTCTTGAGGAGCGGGCCTAAGCTGGCAGTCAGACATCCTCAGTGCACGTCATAGCAACCAGTTGTTCTGCTGTTCAGTCAATTTACATATTAGCCTTTTATTATATAGGATTATATAGGATGTATGCCCAGTAACATTACTAGAATCAGTCTCTCATTCTTTCAGCAGAGTTTGCTGACAATTACTTGGTGGTAGACGTGACAACCAGTGACAACAAGACAGTGACAACAGGACAAAGATCCAGTCATCACAGACCTTATCTTCTAGTGGGAAAAATATGGAACAACAAGTAAACAGATTAATAAATGGCAGGCTTTTGAGTAGTGATATGTACCATAAATAACATAAGATGGGGTCAGGGGATAGAAGATGAATGAATGATGGCACTTAAATTAGGGTATTAGTAAAGCCATTTTGGAGGTGACATTCCAGTTCCTCCTGTGAAGAACCTAATCATGCAAGAGGGTGGAAATGGCAGTAGCAGAAATGAAAGACATGAGGGGGCAATCAGCTTGGCACTTATGAGCAAGAGAAGCAAGGTCAGGAATTTGGAGGGTATTCACTATTGGGATGTCTGTCCAGGCTGGATTTAAGTGGATAGACAGGAAACACATTCTAAAGTACATTCATAAAAAAAGTCCTACATGTCACCAAAAAGAAAAAGAGAATGAGCTAGATCTAAGAAGATTCAATTTTCAAGTCACCTGATTCTTTGATTTTCATGTTTTTAATTATCTTTATTTTATAGCTTACTATAAAACTCAACTATGTATTGTGTGAGATTGTATATGAAATACAGATATTTGTGTATTTTATAAAAAATTTCCATTTATAAAAGTTATACTCAACTTTCTAGTTTAGAAGAAAGCCAACATTTATATTAAGTTTATGAAATTTAGACAATTCTGTAATTAAACATACACCCCGAGACATTTCATAAGCACTTGAGAGACATTTTTATATCATTATGATAGCATTAGAATTCTCCATGAAAAGCATGCTTTAGTCTAATATGGTTAAAATTAGCTTTAAGAATTCAAACTATGAAACGAGAAATAATTGCAACATAGCAATTGCACATGGCACAAGTGATTTAATATGTAACATACGTTTTAAAATTAGCAAAATTATCTTTTGAGTGTTAGCAGTTCCCGAAACAATAGTTAAAATAAAGGGTATGTGATGTTTTGCCTTCAAAAGTGTTTTGTGGCTATTGTTTTGCTCCCTCCAAACTCACCTTGCTGTGCTTTAAGAGTTTACTACTAAAATTGCCTTGGGGCAAAAAATACAATTTAAAATAATTGCCGAGCATAAATTTTATCAAATCATTTTATTTCTTTGTCCATGTTTTGTGGTTGTTACCTTTGTTTTTTTATATTTGGGACATAATGGGGAGAGCTGTGAGAGCTCAATGTCTGTAGATGAAGGGGTGAATTAAGGATAGAGTGGCAGAATTTATTTAGAAACCTCCTACTTTTATATTCTTAAATCCAATCCCTAAATCTCTAAGTCAACTCAATTCCACCATAGAGTTTTTACTTACAGATGCCCTCATTAGCCCTCTTGCTGTGTGTGGAGACAGACACCTTCCTTGCTTCTATTAGTCCCACCAGATTAAATTACTTGCATCAGGGCTCCATAACACCTCCATGTGAGCAAGGGCTGTGTAGCAAAACAGCACTGGGAGGGAGTGAATGGTTATCAAGAGAAAGTTTACTTTCAGGGTTAAGAATTAATTTAGCTCAATTGGTGCAGTGAAAGTGGTGAACACAATCCCCTCACTGTTGTTTGTCAGGGTGTGTTATGTCACCCTGGATTGCTTTGTCAATAATCTGCCTGGCCTGCAAGCTAAAAATCTGAGATTGCTCGCATGACTGACAGGCTGGAGATAGCTGATAATTCTAAGGAATTGGAGGTGTAAAATCTTTAAGGACCATGTCTACAGTATAAATGCCAGGGTATCTCCACATCACTCTGTACTTACAAAGGCAACAGCATTGTTAATGGCAGCCTGTCTGTCCATCAAGTTTGCTACCAGTGGATTTATCCCTCTTTCACTCCTTATCTTTCGTTGCTGTGTTTATTTTGAAACCAGCTGCAGAATAAATTGCCTCTTGTCTTCACCTCCTACACTGAGTACAATGATATGTTCTATAAAGCTTAAAATCATGGTGTTTTTCAAAACACTGACTTCTAATTCTGTTTGTTTATGAATATGTATTGTTTTATTTTTCTCCTGTGGGGGCTTGTTTAGTAGAACACTAAAAATGCCTCTTATTTACTTGGTAAGTGTTCAGGATCGAGATAAAGATGTGTGTATAATCATCCAAAGAGAAGAGATAAATATAATTAAGATAATCATTTTGTTATTATTTTGAATAATTCATTAGGTCTGCTCTATTGTAATCAAATATTAAAATTAATAAACAGCCAACTAATATGAGAAAATATCACATTGCAATTAAACAATTTTCAGAATTTAATAAAGTTTAAAGCATCACTCCTTTATAGCCTTCTGCCACTTGCACTTTTGAAACTTATAACTGATAGCCAAAAAGATGATGGTGGCTAGACAGATATAAAGATCAAAATTAGAGTTTATATAAAGCTCCCAAGCTCTACTATAATAAAACCCTCCTGTGCCACTGGTAGGAGTATAATTTGAGCCAATCACTTAGAAACTTTTGGCTAAGCCTCCTATGGATTATTATACATGTACTTTATAAACAAACAGTTCCTCTCCAAAGATATATACAGGTATATGTTCCCCAAAACACATGTAAAAGGACATGAACAAATATTTGTAAAAGTTGGACAACACCCATAAATAGGTACATAAAATATCTATATATATAAAAGTCTAAGCGACCAAACGATCGAATGACCTAATGACCGGTTGATCGGCTGCTGTGATGCACATTGACCACCAGGGGGCAGACACTTAACACAGGAGCTGCGCCCTGGTGGTCAGTGTGCTCCCACAATGGGAGTACCGCGCAGATGACCAATGGGTGCCAAACGCTGGGCTCATGGCTTGCAAGCGCAGCTGCAGTGGTACAAGCTTCTCCCACCTCCATGGCAGTGCTACTGAGCAGTGGCAGGCACAACAGGGCCGGGATAAGCAGAAGCAGTGGGGCATCCGGCTCAGGCGCAGGCTCCTCCCCAGCGCACTAATACATCCCTTGGAGGATATCAGACTGCCAGCCTGATCCCCGCATGCTAGGCCTGCGGGGATTGGGCCAAAACCAGCAGTCTGATATCCCCCAAGGGGTCCCAGATTGTGAGAGGGCACAGGCCAGGCTGAGGGACCCCATCAGCGCATGAATCCATGCACTGGGCCTCTAGTATATATATATAAAACAGCTATAATGTATGTATCAACACTGTTTTTACTATGGATAAAATTAAAACCACCAGGGTATTGATTTATATTACAATGTGCAAATACATTTTATTATGTATATTTATCCAGCAGAATATTATATAGCAATGAAAGTGAAAAACTGCAGCTGTACATGGCACATAGATGGATCTCACAAATACAATGTTAAACCTGATACATATAGTCAATGAGTTTTTTAACATAAAGTTCAAACCTGACCATAACTAATGATCTAAAAGTGATCCTTGGAGCATGGGTCGAGCATGAAGAGATTTCTAAGATTCTGATTATGTCCCATAGTTTTTTTCATATCGGTGCTGGTTACATGCTAGGTTTGTTTTTTGGGTTACGTTTCGTCAAGATATTCACTTAACTATTTGCGAACTTTTCTGTATCCATGTCACTACAAAAAGTTTAACATTAACAATGTGTTCTTATTTTCCTGTAGTATTTGCAAGTATATTCTAAATTATAATTATCAGGCATCTTATATATTCTCTCTAAATGTCGTTTCTTGGTTATTTGCAGAGAGAGACAAAGTTAAGAAAAAAGGCTCTAGAAAAGTGATAATCTGTGAATGGTTTACATATCACAAATTGACCTCAGTAGCAAGACTTCTCTGACTATTGAGCCATAGGTATTTAGACATACCTATGTACATTAACACACACACTCACACACACACACACTCATCTGTGTACATTTAAACAAACATTGTGGCCTCCTACATTGGTAAGTAATGAAGGCAAACATTTATTAATCACTGTTTTATAGCACAAAAAGGTTTTGAATTTTGCTGAACAACCACAGGCAATCATTTTTATTTGAACTAGATATTATTTGCAATATCAGAAATATCATTCATTCATTAATTAACAAAATCTTTTTGAGGACATATACTTCTGAACTGAGCATTGTGCTAATGCCAAAAATATGGAAATAGATGCATAGGCCTTGCTTTTTCTTGGAACACAATGACCTACTTTTCCTTAATGAACCTGCCAGCTTTTTATTATCTATCAGTATTTAAAATACTATTCCATCATATTCCATGCTATAGTATCTGACTCAATAAGTTGACTAATGGTTTATAGCATTATGCTAAGCAAAATAAGCCAGTCAGAGAAAGATAAATATCACATGATCTCACTCATTTGTGGAATATAATGAACAACATAAACTGATGAACAAAAACAGATCCAGAGAAGCATTGATCAGACCGTCAAACCTCAGAGGGAAGGTAGGGGAGAAAGCGGGTAGGGGGAGAGATCAACCAAAAGACTTGTATACATGCATATAATCCTAACCAATGGACACAGATACCAGGGGGGTGAGGGCATGAGTGTGTGTGGGGGGAACGGGGGATAAGGACACATATGTAATACCTTAATCAATAAAGAAAAAAAATAAATTAAAAAAATAAAGTATGGCTTTTAAGAGGTGAATTAGTCATCTCAGGCTGCTATAACAAAATTCCATAAACTGGATAGCATAAACAACAGACATTTATTTCTCACAGTTCTGAGGGCTGGGAAGTCAAAGATAAAGATGCCAGTTGATTTGGTCTGGGGAGAGAACCTCCTTCCTGGCTTCTTCTTGTATCCTCTCATGACTGAGTAAGGGAACTAGTGGTCCGATTTCTTCTTCTAAGGGCACTAATCCCATCATGAGGACCCTACTCACATGACTTCATCTGAATCTAGTTACTTCAAAAAACGATCACATTGGGGGGTGGGGGGTGAGGAGAGGGAGTAGAGCATCAACATATGAATGAGGGATGGACACAGACATTTAGGATGGAATTAGAGGCAATGATGCTTGGTGATGATATATTTTAAATGAATCATCTTCCTCTGACTGTGGCTCCTACCTTCAGGTTAACTTCCCACACCCTTACTTGCCTTTTCTTCTTCAACAATGACATTTGAAAAATAGTAAACTATGTATTCACTAATTCTAATCCATTTTATATCTGACAGTAATTAAGTAGGAAAATTCATTACTATTGTTACCACAAGACTTTTCTCATTACTGTTGCTTTGATACAAAATAAATGAACAATTAGAATAGAAATCTATTCTTAAAATTGCCTTGCATGTAAAAAATGATTTTATTTCTCTGAATGTCATCTCAAGTTGTCAGGTTAACTGGAAAATGCAGTTTCTGAAGTCCAAAGTTTAATTTTATTAAATTTTAGTTTATATTTTATTTTTAAAAAGATATTATTACATTGTTTTTAAAGTCTTAGTAGCTATTTTATATGTGGAAATGTTTTTAGGAACATTTATCCTTTTTATTTCACCTTGAACCAACTTATTTTTCTAGTTGAGTTATGTTTATAACAAGGCAAAGCTCCCCTATAACTCTTTAGTAGTATTAACTAATTCTGCCTCACCATTAAATGAGCCATATTTATTTAATATACTTTCGTGTCCTAAATAATGCTTGACTGTATCTTATCAATGCCAAGTTATAAAAATAATTATGGAGTATGTGGACTACATAGCTTTAACACCTAAATGTTAGAAATGTAAACATTTTAATGTGCATATCTGTTGCAGTACAATCAGAGCGGATCTGTGCAAGCCTTTTCTTTACCAAAGTTTGCAGTTTTCTATCTGAATTAATTTATAGATTATGCCATAGCAGTTCTGTCTGCATAATGAACACTGTGAAGATGGTGACTGTTTTTCTCCCATGGGCATTGAGAAAACTTAACATGCCTTGGGAAGCTGCCATCACAATGACTATGACAATAATAATAATTTTAAAGCAGTGGCCAGGATGACACAACCAGTTGGATGTAGGTAGCATTATAAATAAAACCAATGTGTTATCTCCAATATTCCTGTAAGTGCTAGCAGATAATAATGACTGGTAAGACTTTATAAATATTTGAAGGGCATTCTAAGTGAGAGAATAGAATATACATATGCATGGAAATGAGAGATGTCTGTCCAAGGGCTTTCCTTAGACCAATTTGGCAAATGAACAGAGCTAATTTAAAAGAGTAAGACAAAAGGAAGGACAGGTTGAGGAGAGGTATAGTTTTAGAATAAATAAATTTTCCAGAGAAGATTACCAAAAATATTTCAGCATAAATATGACCTAAAAGCAGGTATTTTCTAATGTTCATCAACAAGGGGAATGAACTAGTTAAGAAAGATGAGCAGAAGGAAGACTTACATAGCTGTTTCTATACTGTGGACTAAAGGTACCTTACAAGAGACTGAGTGATGTTTATGGTAGTGAATGAAAGATGAGAGAAAATGTAGGACAAGATGGATAAATTTAAGACTAAATTTTATTGACTTATACGTGTCAAAATTAATAATTTAAAGTATCTATTGTAAGAATTAGGTCAAGCAATATATACCATTGGGTATCCTATATAATAAAGAGGTAATATGCAAATTGACCATCATGCCCTCGCACAAGATGGCCACCCCCATGTGGGCATAAGATGGCCGGCAGTGGAGGGCAGTTGTGGGGGAGCAGGCCTATAAGCGAGGGCAATTGGGAGCAACCGGACCTGCAGGGAAGGGCAGTTGGGGGTGATTGGGCCGGCAGGGGAGGGCAGTTGGGGGCAATCAGGCCGGCAGGCAAAAGAGGTTAGGGGCAATGAGGCAGGCAGGCAGGCGAGCAGTTTGGAGCCAGCAGTCCTGGATTGTGAGAGGGATGTCCGACTGCTGGTTTAGGTCTGATTCCTGTGGGGTCCTGTCTGGGACCGAGGGGTCCCAGATTGGAGAGGTTGCAGGCTGGGCTGAGGGACACCCCCCTCCAGTACATGAATTTCATGCACCGGGCCTCTACTACCATATAACATATTTGACAATATATGACAAATATTGAACATTTTGTACTCTCATTATGTTGGAAATTTACCATCATACTATCTTTAGGATTTATGATTCAAAAAATTTTAACTATATATAATCACTTCATAATAATATTGTAAATAAATTCCTACTTGTATAGACTATATAATGGATAACCATAAACAAAAATAGCCAAATATGCCCTAAAACAAATAGCATTGTAGTGACCATGAGCAAATTTACCTCTTTAAGCTTAATTTCTTCATCTGAAAATTGGTGACAATAGTGGTATTTATCTCTAGGCTTGTATCAGTTATTTATTACTCTCCAGCTATGAGAGCCAAATGGCATTTTTAACTTGGAAATCTGCTCTGCCAGAGTGCTATCTTCCATTTAATAGCAGCTGATAATTTTGACAATTGTTTTACCACAAAACATTGACCATCACCTCTCTATACTTAAGGATCAGACATCTTCACTTTGTGATAACAACATTCTAAAAGGGCAAGCTCCAATGTCCAAGTGTTTATCAAGTCTCTATTTCCATCCCACATGTTGCTTCCATACTGTTCAAGTAAGTCACATTTCCAAAGCTGGAGTCAGTGTTGAAAGGGACTAGAAATGGAATGGTATGATTCATTAGGGGCCATTACTATAACAAAATTAAATGAAATAATGCATGGGAAGTGCCTAATATATAATAGGCAATCAATAAAGGTTGCTACTATTAAAAACAGTAATGATTTCCACAATTATATTATTATTCTTCTCAGGTAGGTTACTACTTCATCCCTCTAAGTCAAGGAGAATAGGGGGAAGTCTCAGTGTTTCAAGTCAATTACAATTTAAAATAAAGAATAGCAAATTTAAACAAAGAAATATTAAAGAATAGACTGCCTAATATAATGCTAGCTGATATTAAGAATACAGAGAAGATTAAGATAGCTTCACTGAAATTATTAGTTTTCATGTCTGATTTTTCCAACTGACCATAAACAAACAAAGCACTAAGATAAATGAGCCAACACATATGTGTTCAAAGTTCTTTAGGAGCACAAAGTAGGAAGCACCTGTGAATGTCAGCATCACGGGCTCTTATTCCAAACAGAATAGACCCAGCAGCATGTGTTGGTCATGTCATAACAGTGCTTTCTTGAAAGTCTCTACTTATTAGAGTGTTTTCTTTTGTGTTTCTCTGTCCTGCTCTCTGTCTGAACTTGAACTGATTGCCTCTGTTGTGTACTCACTGGAGACCTTCCCTGCGATCCCTGACATAGAATTAAACTCACAGTTTCCACTCTCACACCTGCTATTACCCTTTCCTTCAAATACACCATTTATCCTGACAGTAAGTAAACTTATCTGGGGAAGTATTTCTTGTGGAACTGCAGTTTGTCTTTTGGATTATCCGAAAGATCAAATTTTAAGTTCTTCTTTGATACTAAACATAGGTCTTTTCCTTCTATGAACAAGGTTAGGATGTACCTTTTCATTTCAGGTAGAAAGCGCATGGAAGTGATGGTAGTAAGCAGCATTTAAGTTTAAATAGAGAAGATGGTTTGAAAATCGCTACTTTTTCATATTAGTCTGATATAAAGGATATTGCCGCACAAAAAAAATGCTATAAAAATAGGCCTCTATGTGCTTCTAAGTGAGAAAGACATTGGCTGTTGGAATAAATCTTCTGTCAAGAAAATCTTTTTTTTTTCTTTTTTTGAGAAAAAATAACAGGAAAAAGTTTAGAAAGCTTTACTAACTAAGCTTTTTTTTTAAAGACTTCTATTCACACTAATCACCATCTGTTTGACTAAGGAAAGATTTTTTTTTTTTAAGAGGGAGAGAGAGAAAGCTGGTCTCTAGATGTAAGATGGATTTGAAGTGACAGAAAGTGCTATTAACAAGATTGTTGTTTGCTGAAGGCATTTGATAACTAGAATGTCTATATCAAGATTATCTTGTGAGTGAGATAAACCCACGTTTGGGTCACGATAAAATAGCTTGGCTGAGTGATAAACTGTAGAGGCAAGGGTGTGAACAAATTGGTGTGGGGGTCAAAACAGTTTAGGCTGCTCCTCTGTCCTCTTTACTTAACATGTCTGTGTGCCTTTATGTTTCTTAAAAATCACTCAATGTGTTTGTATGTTCACTGTAATTACACCATTTGCTCATATATAAGACCACACTATTTACATACAGGAAATAATTCTTTCCTCCTTTTCCCCCAGTCATGTCATATATAGTGAAGTCTGTTATCTTTATATAATTGTACATATTGTTTTTTTAACTGGAGTTTCACACAGAAGGAAATAATCAGCAATCACTAAAGTAATGAGGAAAAATGGACAAATATTCATATTTCCATAAAAATTTAAATATTAAATTAAGAAATTAGTCCATTAAATCTCAGAAATAATTGTAACTTTACACTATACCCCAAATTCAACTAAAAATGGGTTACAAACTTAAACATAAGACCAAAAGCCATAAAATTCTAGAAGAGAACATAGGTGGTAAGCTTATCTTGCTGATGACTTTTTGGTTTTTACATAAAAAACAAAGGGAAGCAAAGAAATAAAGCAAAACATGTGAACTACATGAAACTATAAACTTCTACACAGCAAAGGAAACCATCAACAACATGAAAAGGCAACCTACTGAATTGGAGGAAATATTTGCAAATCATGTATCTGATAATGGGTTAATAGCCAAAACATATAAAGAACTCACACAACTCAAGAGCAAAACAACAAAGAATCTGATTTAAAATGGGTGAGAATCTGAATACACAGCTGACCAATGGGTACATAAAAAGGTGCTCAACATCTCTAATCATCAGGGAAATGCAAATCAAGATCACAATGAGATATCATCCCACATCCATTAAAATGGCTATCAGCAAAATCCGAACTCATAGTTACAGAGAAGAGATTCAATTTACTCGTTGGTGGTTAAAAAGCTTTGTAAATGACTAGTCAGAGTCATTGCTAGAGGTTGGGTGTAGGTAAGGGGTGAGAATTGGGTGAAGGTGTTCAATAGGTACAAACTTTTAGTTAAAAATAAGTCCTGGGAATGTAATGTATAGCATGATGACTATAGTTAATAATAATTTACTGTATATTTAAAAGTTGCTAAGAGTGTAGATCTTAACAGTTATGACCACATGAAAAAAAAATTGAAATTGTGTTGTGATGGATGTCAACTAGATTATTGTGGTAATATTTTGCACATATTTGAATCATTGTTTTATACCTGAAATTAATATGTTATTTGTCAATTAGAGTTCATTAAAAATTAAAAAATAAAGCAAGTTAAGGAATGCATACTACTATATTTAAAGTTAATTATGAGGCTACCGTACCCGAAACAATGTGATATAGATGCAAAATGGGCAAAGACCCTAGTGGGATTGAAGAAAGTGTTTAATTTAAGATCCACACATACATTATCATCCAATTGAAGGCCACATGACTACTGCAATGAAACAGAGTCTGCAAAATGGTGTTTAATCAAGGTTATCCATTTAGTAAAAAAACAAAACAAAACAAAACACAAAAAAAAACATTAAACTCTACCTTACACATAAAAATTAAATCAGATGGATCACAGACCTACATGTAAAAAGTCAAATGGTAAAGCTTCTATAAGACAACATACAAATATATCTTCATGACCTTGGAGTAGGCAAAGATTTCTTAAATAGAACACTAACCATGAAAAGCACTTACCCCTAAAGGAAAATCTTGATAAATTGAACTGAATTAAAATTAAGATCTTATTTTCATTTAAAAAATAGAAAATAAAAATGCAAGTTACAGCTATTAGCCATTAGCTATCAGTCAGCCCAGCAGCAGAAAGGACAGCATACAATACCCAGAATGAGGAATCCACTTTATACATGAAATACATTTACATAAGATACACATACATGAGATAAGACTTGTATCCAATACAAAAAGAACTCCCACAATAAGGAAAGAAAACACTACAAAAAATGGCAAAATACTTGAAAAATGCTTCACAAAAGAGAATATGTGAATCACTAGTATGCACATGAAAAGGTGATCAACTTAATTCTTCTCAGCAAAGTGCAAATTAACACTTGTGAACTACACTACACACCCACAAGGCTAAAATGAAAAGGACTAACAATACTATTGCCAAGAATGTAGAGAAAAGAGTTTTTATAAAATGCCAATAGATGTGTAATTTATTATACCCTTAAAAAAGTACTGAGAGAATTCATTAAAACATTTCCCATGATCCATTATTTAAAAACAAATGGTTGTAGGCTATAGATGGTACATACCTGGTTGAGAAAACAATACCATTAAATTAATATAAACATTTTAATAATGTTGATTAGTTTTTAGAATTTTGTGAACATCACATGGAAATTTCAAAAAATTGAAGAAAAAAGAGGAAAGTATAATACATGAATTAAAAATAACCTAGCAATATTTTTCAATGTCTTAAAATATTTCCTTCACAGATATTATGCAAATGGAGAAATAAGGCATAATATAATTTTCTAACCACTACCCTGTACATCTGAAACTAATACAAAATAATATTGAATGTAAACTGTGATTAAAAAAATTTAAAAAATAGAACATTTTTAAAATTATATTTCTCTAAATTACACCAGTTTTACACCACTCAGTAATGTATTACAGCATGTTTACAGCACCTTCACTATAGAAAAGACAAAATTGTTAGCTTTATTTTTATTTTTGTCTTAGAAATGAGACTGTTTTGTGATCTTTCATTGGTTTGTTGTGTTGCTGTTTTTTTTTGTCTTTTGAAAATGATCATTGTTCAATTTACTTATTGGTGGTTAAAAGGCTTTGAAAATGACTAGTCAGAGTCCTTTACAACTTATGAATATTAATTTCTTCTGTAATATTTCATATAAATTTTCCTTCTCAATGTGTCATTTATTTTTAATTTTTTGATGTAATATAGTCATAGTTGTTTATTTCTCTGTCACTTTAGCCAGCCAGAAATGTTTTCCAAAATTTCCTGTACTACATGGTTCTGGAGTCATATTGGCCACAAGAGAAATTTGCATGTAGTAGAAGGCAGAAGTGAAGTAGCAGCTGTATTTTTTGTGCTCAGAAGAGTAGTGTAGAATATGATGCATTGTGGCATCTCACACTTGTACTCACTGTTCTGTAGTCTCACTTTGATGACCTGGGGATCCTCCTTTTATCTCCATACAGTCCTGGCCCAGGTGAGTGTAAAGGTCTGTGGTAACGGGCTGCAGATTCTCCTGCATGTTTTCCCTGTAGCAGGTGGAAACAAAGAGAATGATGTTGGTTCCAGTTTATCGAAGTGGGTTCCTTATCCTGGCTATTGCATGCTGTCCTTTCTCCTGCTGGGCTGACTGGTAGCTAATGGTGAATAGCTAAAGGCTTCATTTCGTTTTTGTTAATCCTCACCCAAGGACATTTTTCCATTGATTTCTAGAGATAGTGGAAAGGAGCGGGAGAGACATAGAGGGAGAGAAACATCAATGTGAGAGAGACACATCGATGTTTGCCCCCTGCATGTGCCCCAACCAGGGCCAATGATCAAGCCTGCAACCAAGGTACATCTTTTGACTGGAATCGAACCTGGGACCCTTCAGTCTGCACGCTGATGCTCTCTCCACTGAGCCAAACTAGCTAGGATTAAAGGCTTCACTTTTGACATCATATGCAGACACCAAAGTATTGCAGAGATGCCTATTCCGATTTCCATAATTGTATAAGGTCTAGTCCCGATATAAAATCCTTTGCTTTATATCATTTACGATGTTTTGCTTCTCTAATCTAATGGAAGATGTTCTAGATATGCGCTAGAGCAGCGGTTCTCAACCTGTGGGTCGCGACCCCTTTGGGGTTCAAACGGCCCTTTCACAGGGGTCGCCTAAGACCATCGGAAAACACATATATAATTACATATTGTTTTTGTGATTAATCACTATGCTTTAATTATGTTCAATTTGTAACAATGAAAATACATCCAACATATCAGATATTTACATTATGATTCATAACAGTAGCAAAATTACAGTTATGAAGTAGCAACAAAAATAATTTTATGGTTGGGGGTCACCACAACATAAGGAACTGTATTAAAGGGTTGCAGCATTAGGAAGGTTGAGAACCACTGTGCTAGAGCACCTTGAAATGTGATTAGTCAGAATGGAAATGTTCTGTATCTATAAAATACAGATGGTATTTCAAAGATAATAACAACAAATAAATATAATTAATCATTTATATTGACTACATGTAAAAATGAAATTATTTTTGATAAAATATTTTGAAAAGATTTGATTGAATTATTAAAATTAACTTCACTTGTTTTTACATTTTCAATGTGGCTACAATTGTTAAATATTTTAACAATACAGAGCTGGCTTGCATTTGTGGCTCACATTATATTTCTATCGGACACTAATTTTCCAGAGGAATAGGACCTTAGGAATGAATCCTTAAAATTGGCTTTAAAAGATACCTGGAATTGCTCTCTAGTCTAATAAGATTAAATATATTAATGGCTCTATTCCCACTGGTAAATGGGACACATATACACTCATAATATAGTCCAAGGGAAGCACTGGCAAATCAGATACTTAATCATTATCTGCAGATACCTATGATAAAGTACTTATACTGGTAAAAAGCAAAGCTGGCTGCCCAGTGTAGTGCTGGACTTACAGTAGATACTGCTGTCACCAAACTACCCCCAAATACAATGGAGATGGTTAAATTATTGATAACAGGGGTAAAGGGCCAGCCTTCAATCACCAAGGACAAGGATTGTCTCCTTCAACTAAAGTAGTACAGAAAGCTAGAGGGCAGGTCCAGGGCTTAGTAATAAGAGTCATAAAGTTTCAGAGAGGGTTAAATTCTCCAGCGAGATGGATACGCTATGTCAAGGATAGGGCTCTGATTGGGACCTTGAGATATTAGGGGAGCACATGTAGGTGAATAAATTGGAAAATCTTGAATCCTCAGATTTTCCTGAGCTCTCTGAGCTAGGAGAAGTGGCCTACTACTCTTGTTTAAAATATATATTTTTATTGATTTCAGAGAGGAAGGGAGAGGTAGACAGAGATAGAAACACCAACAGGAAGAAAGAATCATAGATCAGCTACATGCTCCACACTGGGGATTGAGCCCGCAACCCAGGCATGTGCCTGAACGGGAATTAAACTATAACCTCCTGGTTCATAGGTCAATGCTCAACCGCTGAGCCCTGCTGGCAGGCCCACTACTTTTTTATAAGGTGAGTGCCTCCTCCCCTTAGTAACCTCTCTTCAGCAAGGCAACATGTGTCTTAGAGGTCTGCCTCCACATCTATTCCTGGCCACTAGGCTAATAACTAGGTTAAGTCATTACCTAACTTGGCAAGGAATGTGCTGAGGCAGATAAAGGGAAGGGACACCTTGAAGTAACTGCAAAACCTAGCTAACACATGCTTGCCAGAAATGAGAAACTACTGATAAACTAGATCTCAACAGTGTTGGATAGTGGGAAGTGAAGCATAAAGATGGATAAGGGAGAGGTTATTGAAATAAATATACTCTTCCAAGATAAAAATTTAACAACCTTTCAAGGACTCCAGGAGGTGAGTAAATGGAGAATCAGCTAGTTAGCTCCCAAACCATTTGAAAAGTGATGACCAACAAAAAGTAGAAATGCCAGAAGGAATTTCAATGAATGATTGTTGAAGAGGAGAGTAAGTCTCGGGGAAAGTGCTGACCTGTGTTTGACCACCTTAATTGCATCAGTTGGTAGCACCCATCTCATTTTGGAATCAAGGTGTGGTTGACATACATGGTCTTTATATCTGAGAGAAAATTCAGATGAAATTCCTATGATTAACAAGCCTGTCTTCTCCCTCCAAGTCCTTGAAGTAGGCATTAGCAACGACATGACATATTTTCTAATATCTGCTTTACTTGATTTCCCTAGACCTCCCATCCAAAAATTTCTTTTTAGAAACTCACATATTTGTAACTACCGTTCCTAGTTTTTAGTATTAGAATTTGTGATCTCTTTTCTGTGTAATCTCTTTCCTTAATATGTACCTAAATTTCCTTTACCTGAATCTGGAATATAACATTTTTTTAGGTTGTTTTCTCCATATTTATTGACAGGCACAAAACAACGTAATTTTATTTAATTGATTTTTCCCATATTTCAGAGACTTTCAAATGACACGTCTGTAATTTAAAAAATACATTTAGCTGCAAGTAGAGGAAATGCTATATATATGTGTGTATATAGATACATGTGTGTGTGTGTGTGTGTGTGTGTGTGTGTATATATATATATATATATATATTCAAGTTTTCTGAAAAGCAAAGCTCATTTTCAAAAACGATGCTGAAATTTATTAATTTTGGAGTAATATGCATCTGAATTTTCTAGAGATTGACATATAAGCTTCCTGAAATTTATTTTTCTATTTTCTTATTGTACATTTACACAGAGTGACTTGTATTTCTTATGGATAAAATGAATGATGAAAGTTTAGAGTTGATTATATTTTGTTTTCCAAAAGAGATGGGCTTTATTGCTTCTTTGCTGAACTTCAAAATAATATGTGCTCATTATATTTTAAACACTATATAAAGTGAAAGAAAAAAATCAATATACAGAGATTATCACTACTAACCATATTTGTCTATATTACTCTGGTTTGATTTGTAATTTTATAAAAAAAGATATTATATATGCTATCATAAGTATTAATAGGAAGTTCTCTATGTTAAAAATACAGAACTATATTATTTTAATGCCTGAAAAATCATACTAAGCCACTATTATAACAATGAACAGTTAAAACAAACTATTATTTTGAAGCTCATGCCAATGGAAATTTAGAATCTATCCCCAGTTGCTGCCATCTGCTGACACGCTTGTCTTTCTCTTCATTCACTTAACATACTGTAACATAGTTCACTGTTTTCCTTCTTTATTCAAGCTTCAGCCATCATCCTAAAAGGCTGCAATATGGATAACACACTTGAAATAAAAATTTCTTAGTTCTCTGGCTGTCTCCTTTTCAACATTTCATTCTCACTCTCATATATACACTCTTGTGATCAAAATCTGGTTTTGTTATCAAATTAAGTTAATTAATTTGCAACAAACTCCTCTAATTTCAGATCACTTGTTCACTGTCTTCCCCTACAGTTGTCATTTTTACCTCATTGGAACTTTGAGTGCAATGACTCCTCAACTTTCTTTCTGCTCATAAATACTCCTTTAAAACAAGGTATATCCCAAGCTTCTTGATTTAAGTCAATTTTTATTTTTAAATATATTTTTATTGATTTTAGGGAGGAAGGGAGAGGGAGAGAGAAAGAGAAACATCAATGATGAGAATGGCTCATCAATGGCTGCCTCCTGCATGCCCCCTACTGGGGATCGAGCCCATAACCCCAGCATGTGCCCCTGATCAGAATCGAACCTGGGTTCCTTCAGTCCACAGGCCGACTCTACGGCTATTATTATTTTTTTTAATTGATTTCAGAGAGTAAGGGAGAGGGAGAGAGATACAAACATCAATGATGAGAATCATTAGCTGCCTCCTGAATGTACTCCACCAAGGATAGAGCTGGCAACCCTGGCATGTGCCCTTAACCAGAATTGAACCCAGGATCCTTCAGTCCACAGGCTGACGCTCTATCCACTGAGCCAAACTGGCTAGGGCCTGATTTAAGTCAATTTTTAAAATAAATATCCTAAAAAAGATCTTTTGGCCATATGTTTTACATCATACTTGCTTGGAGAAACCCTAAGCCAGAAATAACCCAAATTATTACCCATAACCTCTGCTTTGAAGAACATAACATAACAGGAAATACTGCTATGACTACCATAAATTCAGACACCAAATGTTATATGCCCTCAACACTGTTTCTGTGGTCAGAAAAAAACACATCAGATATATTGTTCACTTCCCTTCTCAGGGGACCTAATTCAAAAGAATAAAAAAATAAAAATAAATATTCCTGTTCTTTAAAGCCTACGCTACTTGGGACCTCAAAACCTGCCACTCTCTAACCTAACTTCTCCCTGCTGTGCCGATATCACCAAATTACGCCTCTAATCCTGTCACTTCTCTATCTTAAATATCTATCAGTTTTTCTATAAACCACCTCAAAAATTAGTGGATTAAAACAACAGGAGAATGACTTAGTATTACAGCATGAGTAGTTCTGCTGACCCTCTCCTTAGGACACTTGTAAAAATTATAAAAGCAACATAATCATGTAAAGCCTCTTGAAGTGGTTCTAAAGGCAAACAGCAGATTTTTAAATCATTAGGAAAATCTATAAAATTTCAATAGCAAAGGTGAGTTGGTAGTATTTGAAGTGAGTAGTATTTGCAGACAAGAACACATATCCCCCTCTCCCTTAGCTCCAGCTAGAAAGCTTTCCCCCTGGGAGGAGCAAGACTTCAGCATTTCTACTCCTGTCCCCAGCTGCCTGTTGAGACTATGTCTTGGGGTATAAGGGTCATCATAATGTGGGAGCTCCCTCTTACCCCTAAAACTCCAGTCATGAAAAGCAAATTCTACCTGGGTAAGGTACAGCAAGAATACTGAGGCTCTGGTAGCCCTACTTCCTCCTCAGACAGCAGTGGTTCCTAAGACAGGAAAACAAGCCAAAAAGACAACCAACTGCTGCTCACCCCTCCACCATGTGCTCAACCACTAGAGTTGAGCATCACTCAGAGAACAGCTGGCCAACGTCCCTACTCCTAGCTCCAGAGCCTGGGCTCAGAGATTTTCCCTGAGAGAGAAACAGGCCATAAAATAAATACCTCCTATGGTGTTCCTAAAGGAACTGACTTCACTGGCAACAAAGTATGGGGAAGTTTTAAATTAAAGTTGCTCTCCAAAACATTGGAGGTCATAGTGAAAGGCAATGTGGAGGAGATCATGGATCTAAAACTGTATTCTGAATCAGGTATACAGATAGACCGGAGGCTGGCTAATTCGTAGGAAAGAAGCCAGGGAATAAGACAGCTGAGAGGAGCCCTCCTAGAGACATAACAAATATGAAACAATAACTTCAAAAATTATTCCCTCAAAGGAGCCATAATTTATTGGGTTAATTTGTGTAGGAATTTATGTCTCCGGTAATGTTGAAAACAATAGCGCAATGGGCAATTAGTGGAATTTAAAAGCTGGCAGCAGCCTTAGCCAGTTTGGCTCAGTGGATAGAGCATCAGCCTGTAGACTAAAGGGTTAGGATTTGATTCTGGTCAAGGGCATGTACCTTGGTTTAAGGCTCAATCCCTTGTCAGGGCTCCTGTGAGAGGCAACCAATCAATGTGTCTCTCTCATATCGATGTTTTTCTCTGTCTCTCCCTCTCCCTTCTGCTCTGTCTAAAAATTCAATGGAAAATTATCCTCAGGTGAGGATTTAAAAATATAATAATAACAGCTGGGTGCAGTCAGAGAAAGAGTGAAAGCCCTACAAGTACCACTGTCATCCCATAGTGATGGAGGGCATGCCTAAAGCTGTACCTCCCTGAGGAGCAACATCAGAGGATTCATACATTAGGGAGAATGGGGGATACGGGGAGGGAGATAGACTCCATTAAAATAAAAAAAGGCATTCATTAAACAAATAGGCAAATAATTATAAATCTTGGAGCAGAAAGACCAGCACCCAGAGTTGCTACAATATAAAAAAAAATCCAGTTTCCAACAAAAAATTATGAAGTCTTCAAAAAATAGGAATATATAATGCATATATGAGATAGGCAATAGAAACTGCATGAGAGAGTGAATAGAGATAGGATTTACAGGTAAGAGATTTCAAAGTAGATGTTATAATATGTTTACAAGTTAAAGAAAAGCATAATTAAAGAAGTAAAGGGGGTATAACTACAATGTCACATCATATAGAGAATATAAAAAAAGAAATTATACAAAAGGATTAATTGCAAATCTGGAATAAAGTAAAATAACTGAAAAAAACAATTAGTTACAGGGGCTTACAGTAGATTTGAACTAGCAGAATAAAAATTTAATGAACTTGAAGATAGATAGAGATTATGCAAATCTAAGAACAGAGAGTAAAAATAATAAATAAAAATGAGCAGAGCCACAGAGATATGTGAAACACCAGTAAAAAAAAAATACATGTAATAGGAATATTATAGGGAGAGGAGAAGAAAAAGAAATATTCAAAGAACTAATTAGTGAAATTCCCTATATTTGAGAAACAATAATCTACATATCAGGAAGCTCAATGAATTCCAATTAGGACAAATTAAAAGAGACCAAGAGACATATCATGTTAAAAATACTAAAAATCATAGACAAGGAGAAAATTTTGAATGCAGAGAGAGGAAAATGAACTTCATTTATAAGAGAATCTCAGTAAGATTAACAGCTGACTACTTTGCAGAAAAAATAAGGCCAAAAGACATGGGGAAAAGATATTCCAAGTATTCAAAGAAAAAACTGTCAACCATCAATCCTATATTCAGCAAAGCTATTATTTCAAAAATACAAGTGAAATAAATACATCCCTAAATAAACAAAAACAATGAATTTGTTGCTAGCAGATCTGCCTGACAAGAAATACTTAAAGATGTTCTTCAGGTTGAAAGCAAGTGACACCAGGTAGCAATTTGAGTCCACATAAGAAAACAAAACCAAAGATCAATAATAATCATGCAATTATAAAAAACCCCTACCATATTTCCCCTTTTATTTTCATAATTGATTTCAAAAGGCAATGACATAAAACAATATGTATATAAGAGACCTCTAGCATATAGAAATATAATAGGTGGAGCATATTTGCATATAACAGCACAAATAAGGTGTGAAGGAGCAAAGCTGTAATAATCTAAGAAAATTATTAGAGAAGCTAAAGTAATAATTAAACAATATTTGTTGGACTTGGAACATTAATAGATATAATATGTATAATAATAATAACATTAAATGAGGGGAAAAGAAATAGAGAGCTATATTGGAGTAACACTTCTTTTTATTACAGAAATCAAGCCAGTATAAATCTGAGGCTAATTCTGGTAAGTCAAAATGAATACAGGAAGGCCTAGAGTAATTTAGGAAACAAATACACTAACAAAAACTTCAAAAAAGATAGTAAAGAACCATTATAAACATTAAAATGTCACTTAAAAAGTATTTACTTAATACAAAAAAAATGCAGTAAAAGAGAATAGAGGAACAACAAAAAGAGACGTGAGACATATAGAAAACAGAGAAAATCAGCACAAATCCAACTATAATGATAACATTAAATGTGAATGTATTAAAAATGCAAAGGCAGATATTTTAAAACTAGATTAAAAATTGTTTTGACTAAGAGAGACATTTAAGATTAATAGTACAAATAGATAAAAAATAAAAGGACTAAAAAAATGTATTCTTCAAACATCAACCAATCAAAATGGTTAAAAAGTAGGATTTTATGTTATGCATATTTTATCACAATAAAAAAATTACAAGCAAACTGAATCCAGCAACATAAAAAAAATTATGCTCCATGACTAAGTGGCATTTAGCACAGGAATGCAAGGTTAGTTCAACAGCAGAAAATAAATTAATGTAATGAATCATAGAAATCAATTAAAGAAACAAAAATCACATGATCACTCAATAGATGAGCATATAAAGCATTTGACAAAATTCAACACCTTTTCATGATAAGAACACTCAAGAAAGTAGAAATAGAAGATAAATTTCTAAAATCAATTAAAAGCTTCTATTAAAAACAAACAAACAAACAACCCACAGCTACCACCATACTTAATGATGATTTACCTCAGGAACAAGACACTTCTATTCACTATTGTACTATTATAATTCCCCACATTTTAACTACTAGCGAAGATCATTGAGGTAATTATTATATACATACACATAACTTAATATAATTAAATATGTAACTCTATCTACCTATCTATTTTCTCTCTTCTACCTATTACTAAAGTGTAACTCCATGAGAACATGATTTTATAGACTCAATACTAGATGCTCAATAATTGTGCATTCAATAAATAAATGATAAAATGAATAGATTTTGGTAACTTTTGGTGCATTTTCCATTAATTTAAAAAAATTTATAAAACAAATTTTAAAATATCAAATAGAAAAAGTGCCAAAGTCAACAAATTCATCATTTACTCATTTATTGAACACACACAATCTTATGAGTCATACACATTTCTATATCCCACTTTTATTATACAAGAAATGTTTTTTTTGTCTCCAAGTATTCTTCAAAAATCTAACTTTTAATGACTGCATAATGTTTTGCAACATGAATAAACCACTTTTAATATTCAATTCCTTATTGGTGACCATTTGGACTATTTCTAACTTAATACTATTGTAAATACAATGCAATAAATATTCACATATTAATTTTAAAATTTTATCTGTGATTCTTAATATAACTTCCTAAGAATTACTTGTGTCAATATATTTAAAACTGTTTGTGCACAACTTGTCAGTACAAGTTGTCATCCAGATATTTTCTACTAACTGAGTAGTGAATGACAATATGTCCTTAATTTCACTTTTGACAACACTGGATACTAAAATTTCTAAATAGATTACATACACTTTTTTTTAAAGAAGAATATTATTTTGGTTTTATAGTTTTAAAAACTATTAGATAAAGACATCTTGAGGATGGAATTATCCTTGTACTATTCTGTACTTTGGATTTCACAAATGATAACTGACCAAGAATTCCTATCCCTGGGTTTAAGGCAGCCTTCTGGAGTCTGGCAGGAAACAAAGCAACTGTAACTATCAATCTGGGTGGATGGCTTGATGAGAAATTGGAGAAGTGATGTGAACTCATATAAAATAGTGTAGCCCTCATCACACCTACCTGCAGGATTTCCTACTGAGTTTTTGTTTTCTGCTAGCACACACTCCAACTAACCAACAGGAGGGCCTTGCCTTTCCTTATGACCTGATCGAACCTGCTATCTTTTGCCACTACTCCCACGTTGAGCTTCTTCTATCACCTTCTATTCCTAAAAGCCCATCTTTCACTTTCTTATCTATATAAAACTAGGTCCTCTAACAATCATGATGTATTATATCTATTCACACGAGCCTCCAGCCTTTCCTCCATATCTGACTCCTATAGCAGACACTACTGCATCTGCTTATCCTCTGTGTTTCCACTTCTCCATAGAGACTGAGCTGGAATTTTTCCAGTGTCTTTCTATAATGAAGCATTTAGAATGTTCGTACCCACTCCCTGTGTTATGAATAAACTTCTCTCAGTGGTTAACAACAATTCTCACTTATAATAAGGAAAGGGATCTCAAGTATAGTAAATCTAGTACATTTGAAAGTATATCTAAAAACCAAAAGGAAATTATTACCCAATATCTGGGCTGGTTACATCTGTCAGATCATGAAGAGGCTTGTCCAAGTATGGGGTGCTGCTACCTTCAATTAGACAAGTAATACCTGAATATATCTGCACAATTCATAGAGCAGCGAAAGAATATTACAGTTATCCATATATTACAAGATTGATGTTTTTAATAGGTTTTAAAAAGACATAATAGCTGTACATGAGTTGTAACATAGAATTTCCTTTTAGTAAGGATTTTCAGATATGTGGATGACTTTAAATGAGGTGAAGTGATCATTCAAATATATGCATCTAGACCTTCAAGGGAAAAAAAAAAAGAATAGAAAAGATGGCAAACTGCTCAATATCTGGGCTACTTGCGGAGCAGTCAGAGCTGATCTTGATGATCTTTAAGTTAGTTTGAATAGAATTCTGTTCTCTGTGTTTACTTTGCTCACAGACCCAATAAACCTGGAAAGACTGTTGTAATTAGAAATTACAACTTAGAGCTGAAGCAAAACGGAATGGTTAAATGCAGACACACCTAGGCAGCAGGCAGCCCTTCTGCCAGTCTGTTCTATTGTGTGTGTTTTCGTGATTTCCAATCTAATTGCACATCTAAGAAAATTCAACATTTTTAAAACTGAAAGAATTCAAGAGAGAAATGTTTTTCTTTGATAGGGCCTGGTATCTCCAAAAGAAAAGCAAAACTCTCCTGCCAAAGGAAAATGTTTTTGTCATATTTTAGTTTTATGATTACACGTGGGTGGGAGGATGGAAGGAACCCAGTGTGTTTCTTTCTGTCATAGTTCCTTTTTTATACCTTTGTTTTAAATGCTGTCATTGAGTTCAGGGGCCAGGAGAGGGAGGCTTTAATATGGAGATCATAACCTGGATCTTTTGGAAGGGTTTCTTTTGTTCTTAGTTCAGTTTCTACCAGGTTAGACTGGGGAGTATTACTGAGGAGACCACAGGACGGAGGGTTGTAAAAGTCAAGAATCTTTGTTTTCAGTGATAATCTTGTAACAAATGGGAGCCAGGTGTGCAATATTTGAGTTGGCTGCCTTTCCCAGTTTTTATTTATTTTTCTTTAGGTATGCAACAGCTAGGCAGAGTAAAATGAAAATGCAATCTTGTAGTGCCTATTTTGGGTGGTGTTTGAAATTGTTGAGTAATTACAACAAATTATAAGGAAAATATGAATAAAAATTCAAGCCCTTGGAATAATACAGGAACTTTGGAATCGTCCCAAATACAATATGTCTTCATCCTCAACTATTCAGGTCACATGATGTCATCCTTTTTGTTAGTCTGAGGCCACCCATCTGGTTTAAACTCCTTCAGAGATACTTTGTAATAGGTCATTTACAGTATTCATGAATTACAGAGATGAAGAGTCTAAGACCCCTACAATGATCTGGTCAACCTCTTCTTTTGACTCCCAAAGTATTTGGCCAGGTCAGTAATAAAATGGAAACAACCCCATCTGAGACAGCTGCAGGACTTACGCAGACACACCCTTATAAATGCAGCTGCTCTCTTGGTGCTGCGGTTGCTCAAGGATCATAGGAAAGATGCATTGCTGCAGGAAAGCATCATGGGAGCAATAAAGAAAGCATCTGAGGTTGGGAGATGTTCAGTGAAAGACAGAGTTCACAAAAACATATAAAAAGGAATAGGGAAGTTTTACTGTGTTTCAAGAGTGGTTGAATTATATGAGTTCAAAGAAGTATTAGTGTTGTGTAGATTCTCTTTTATTATACAGTTTTCTGGACTCTTGTAGTAATCAACTTCTATATCCCTCACACATTAGACTAGAACTTCCAAATCATTTTTTAAAAATTATACATACATATATATTAAATGTAAATGTGTGTGTATCTATATCTATCTATCTATCTATCTATCTATCTATCTATCTATCTATCTATCTATCTACCTATCTATATGCCTAAGTGACCGGTTGACCATTCGACTGGTAGACCAGTTACTATGATGAGCACTGACCACCAGGGGGAAGACACTCAATGCAGGAGCTGCCCCCTGGTGATCAGTGTGCTCCCACAGCGGGAGCGCTGCTCAGCTGACCAATGGGAGCCAGACACCGGGCTCAGGGCCGACCAGTGCAGCTGCCCGCAGATACTCCCTTTGCACATCCCTTCCCCATCTGGACTGGGACAGGGATCGGGGGCCATTCATCGGTACTGATTGGGCAAGAGCCTGCACTGATATCAGCCATGGGCGTGCTGATATTGCTTAGGGCAGGTGCGTGGAGACCGCAGTAGAGCGGCAGGCACAGTGGGGTCAGGATGAACAAGAGCGGCAGGCAGGATTGGACTGCTGGTTTCCACCCGATCCCCACAGGCCACGCCAAGGGACCACACCAGTGCACAAATTCATACACTGGGCCTCTAGTAAAGATATAAGTGCCTTTGAAATAACTTCAGTTTTCCCCCATCTCCATTGAAACCTTTATGTTAACATATTTCTAAAGAGTTATTCAGAATAGAAGTTATTCTAAGGTGCCACAGACGGGGGTATTTGAGAACTAGAATAAATGCATGAGAAATAGTAATAAAATAATATTTGGCTAATTTTATCATCCCAACTTTGTCTTATGCTTAGAGATGATGAGTAGGACTCTATTTGGAGTTAATCCTCTTATCACAAATGTGTATTGTCACAGGGACAACAAACATTTCTATACTTAAGGAAAAATATAATTTTTTGAGTTGAGTGTAAAAGTAGCTTTAAATATACTCAAGCATATTTTCTTGTTTTCTTTTTAGCAAATACCTATTCTTTATATGCTTGAACTATGTTCCTTTTTTGTTTTCCTATTATTGACACAGTATGGACTAAGACTATAAAGGAGATAATTTAAGGGCAACTTCACACCTGAAAAGTTGAAATCATTGGTTTCCCCTTACAGAAGACTCCCTGGGGAACATAATACAGGGAATCATGTGCAATTTACTACTAGTTGTGATATGTATCTGTCTGATGTAAAAAATCAATGGTTTCCCTCTTTCTAAAAAAGGCCTCCCTGGGGACCAGAGAGTAGAAGGTCAGAACAGTTTCTTAGTTTGCATGCCCAGCTGTTTGCTCTCCAACAGCAAATAGTTCTTCAAGTAATGACACTGGTCTCCGCTGTTGTGGATGCAGCCCGTGTACTCTGCCACAGGCACCCCTGTGCGCGATTATGTAGAGGCTGTTACTTGGAAGAGAAATGAAGGATTTTTTAGATAAAATTGTGTGCCATTCACCTGCTTCTCTCTCACTCAAACTTTATGTGATCGATGCCCCTCTCCGCCCACCCCGTCCCTACTTGGGAAAGATAAAATATTTGTCACATGCACACAACACCCAGGGCTCTGGTTTGCCTTCTTTCTAAGACACTTCTCTATACCAAGAATTTAGAAAGCAGCACAGTAATGCATTAGTGACCTATATAATACAATGGGCCAAATAATTTAGTGCCAAATATGATTAGGATATTTGTAAACATTATTTCTAAATGTGCTGACATGTGTGTGGATGTGTGTGTGTGTGAAAAACAGAAACACACATGGCAACATATGTTAAATCAAAATGAATCTTAGAATGGGCTTTTTAAAAGCATTTTGCTAACTCCTTAAATGTAATTATGGACCACTGGAAATACTACAAAGAAGTGCTGGGACACTTAGATAAGCTATAATGTGAGACTTATTGCCAAAATATATTGCTTTCTTATTAGAAATCAGAATAATAGGGGCTTAAATTACTTCCATTGAATAAAGCTGTATAGCTTTCATTGTTAAAATGCATGTCCAGTCTCTACAAACTTTACATTTTCATTTGAGAAATATTAAAGGAATGCATGCTGCTAAGATAGATTCCCAAATTGTATTAAATTTTAAATATTAAGAAATTCTGGGGGAAATTGAAATCACTGTAAAAATATTTCTTAAAATTTAATGCAATATTTTATAGTATTGACTAGGTTCCTAAATTTTTTAATTATTTGACAAAACTGTGTCCTCAAGTTTTCAATGACTGAATAAGAATTTCAACTCATGATGGTGGATATTGTTTTATTTTATTTAGTTATTGTATGCAAACCCAACAGTCCATAATGATGTTAAGTAACATGTGTTGCACTAAATATTATGAAAAGATTTAAATGATATGGGAAATTTGACACAGAGGAACTATTATACAGAAGCACACTATAAAATCATTAAATTCTAAGAATGGTGGAACAATTTTCCTATTATTATATGTAGGCATAAGATAAAAAGCTAAAAGAAAATTAATCAAGTATTCTGGAATCATAAATATTTAATTTAATTTTTATAATAGCTTTATAAAAATTACCTTTAAGAATTGACTTTATCCAATGGTGTCCAGGGCTTTGGGAAGAGAGGAGAGTTGAATAGGAGATTTTTTTTTTTTAAGGTGGTGAAATTACATATGATTCTGTAAAGGTAGATACTTAATACTAAGGATTTGTCAGACTTTACAACACAGAGAGTAAACCTTAATGTATATAAACTAAAATATAATAATTTAGAAGATTGAGGAACTCCCAGATAAAATATAGAGTATGATTTTAATGTAATCTAAATGTATTGTAAATCTAATTGCATTATAAATGTGTGAAATAACCTCACTGAAGATAGCAGGGGGAAGGGGATGCTGACTTTGGAAAGTAATTTTGGACATGAAGAAGACGATAAGACTAAAGGAAAAATATACCTAAATACTGTGCTCTAGCAGATTAGTATTTCCTATGTATACATTAATAACTATAATGATGTTATATATGTGTACTGGAATTGATTCATTAAATAATTGGATGCCAGATAATGTGAGAGACGTTTCTCACTGTTAGAGTAGATTACAGATAAGCAAGGAAAGGAGTCAAAAATGATCCAAGAGATATAATTAGAGGTGAATATAGCAATACAAACTCATCACAATAATCTCTGATTTACAGGTGGATAATACAGACATGTTAATAGATACATATAAGTGGGCTCATATATCACAAATATTCTCGGGCTCTATCAGCTGAAGAGAACCTAGGAGCAATGACACCCTAGTAGCAACAGTACATTAACACCCAGAACTTGGTTTCTCATACCATCCTTCAATAAAAGGAACCAGAACTCCTTAGAGAATGACTAATAAGCTGGGACAGCATGACCAACAAAATAAATACAATATTACTGAGTATAGAGTATAAGCCATTGAATAAAATAACCTCCACAATTCCATAATAATATGAATAATTTAAAAAATAAATAAATGGGGTAGAATAGATGCCATCTTCCATGCAGGAGAATACCAAATAACTTATATAGTCTACTGTCAAGAAAGTGAAGCATAAGTTTCTACTCCCAAGTGTGGGCTGCAAGGAGAGGTTTCCTTTCAAGGATTAGAGCATGAAGAGTGAGAAAAGAGTAACTTTACAGTAGAGAAACCCGAAAACACTACCTGTTAGGTAGGTGATGAAGGTTGACATCAGTAGTGATAAAAATCACAATAATAGCTTATATCCTTGATGTGATATAATGAGAATGGCACTTTACTGCTGTGATGTTTCTCCCAAAATCATGTAAGTATAGTCTAATCAAGAGAAAAACAGCTAGCAAATCTCAATTGAGAGACTTTCTGCAAAATACTAGTACTCCTAAAACTGCCCAGGTCACCAAAAGTTAAAGTTTAAGGAAACTGAATTTGGATAGATCTGAATAAAGGACAAGGAAATCTGAATAAAAATACTTTAATTAATAATGATGTATTATTATCTCAATAATTGTGATAAATATAACATATTAATATCCTATATAATAATAGACAAACATGGTAATTAACCATACCTCCACTACACTTCTCATTGGCTAATCAGCAGGATATACAAATTAACTGCCAACAAAGATGGCGGCCGGCAGCCACGCAACTGAAGCAAACATGAGTTTTGCTTGCTCCAGTGATGGAGGAAGCCAAGGTTCACCGCCTGCCGCGGCCCAGCTCTGAGCTCCAGAAGCAACAATGTTTCAATTATAGAAGCTAATTGGGGGCATTCATCAGTACTTGTTCAAAGGCCAAGTAACAAATCTGGGGATACCTGCTTTCAGCCAGCCGGGGCCTCAGAGCTGGAGCAGGCTCTCAGCTCCAGTGATAGCTATAGAAGGTGAATAAATCCCAGAATAAAAAAAGAAAAAAAAAAAGAGGCTGGGAGCTTCAGTTGCCCGCCAGCCTGAAAATGGCCCTCAGCCCCTCACCCAGGCTGGCCAGGCTCCACAGTGGAG
>NW_006299705.1:14292201-14314363 GCF_000327345.1 Myotis davidii
CTGCCAGTCCAGCGGTGGTGGTGTGAGCCTCTTCCTGCCTCCTCAGCAGCGCTAAGGATGTCCAACTGCAGTTTAGGCCTGCTCCCCGCTGGCAAGTGGACATCCCCGAGGGCTGCCGGGCTGCCAGAGGGATGACTGATTGTCATCTTAGGCCCAATCCCCCGGGGAGCAGGCCTAAGCCAGCAAGTGGTCTCCGCCGAGGGGTCCCAGACTGCGAGAGGGCACAGGCCGGGCTGAGGGACCCCCTACCACCGAGTGCACAAATTTTTGTGCACTGGGCCTCTAGTAACTTAATAATAGGGGACATTGGGTGTGGGTATATGGGAACTCATACTATCTTCAATACTTTCCTTTATACCTAATGCCAATCTCAAATGTAAAAGTTGTTTGAGAATTGACATTAGTTTAATACAGAAAAAATGATAAACTCTTTGCATCTTTGAATATTTTCTATCCACACCATCTATGAAATTACTTTCTTTTACTCTCAACCCTCTTTATTCTAAACAAAACCCTTAGTCTCTTATGCTTGCTTTGCTCATTCCCACCTCTACTTGTCTACATCTTTCTTTCTTTTTTTAATATATTTTATTGATTTTTTACAGAGAGGAAGGGAGAGGGATAGAGAATTAGAAACATCGATCGGCTGCCTCCTGCACACTCCTTACTGGGTATGTGCCCACAACCAAGGTACATGCCCTTGACTGGAATCGAACCTGGGACCTTGAGTCTGCAGGCTGATGCTCTAATCCACTCTGAGCCAAAACAGTTACTGTTGTCTACATCTTTCTTATCCCCAGGCATGCTCTGGTCTTTCCTCTTTGACTATGTCAACCTCCTTCAAAGTAACACCTATTTCTAGGACAGTTTCTGTATTCCTTTTGAATATTTTTACTCAAGATTGTGTGGGGGACTTTCAATATTTACCCATAATTCAGCATGGAAATATATAAGACCATACATTGCTCATTACGTTTTTGTGCATGTAAGTCTCAACTATCTAAATGTAAACATGCATCGTGCTATTTACTTCTCAGAAATTCTCTGTAAGAAGTAAATAAAACTAATCTTTTTGCTAAATAACATTTTATTGATTTTATAATCATCAGGCAAATATATACAGAGTAGGCAAAAGTAGATTAATAATAATAAATAAATAATGCAATTAATAAATAAAGAGTAATTCAAGAATAAACTCTTTTATATACTCACAAATGTAAACCTAGATTTTGCCAACCCCTGTATATCACAAAGCGAATACATTTTCTGGTATGCTATTTTGTTTGAAGATAAAGGAAGATTTTTAATGATAAGTATTTTTAAATTGCAATATTAAAGCAGAAAAAAAGGTGGATGAAGTTGAAAACAGGAGTGATAAATATAGGAAGAAATATTTTGGTAGAGTAGGACTAAGAAGGCCAAAGAGAGATGATAGCAATTCAAGGAAAATTTAGTCATTTATTTGTTCTTTCATAAAAGGGAAACAATTAGCAATATCCACAGATAGAAAGAAATAGGATATATTTTACCCATTTATATGCTAAATATGTGGGGTCTCCATTTATTTTAATAGAGAAAAGAGTGGCATACAGAAAAGAGTGAAGTTCTTAAGACAACATGGTACTTTTCCTGCATGCCTTGTACTTACTGAGTAGGAAATATTTTAGAAAGAGTATATTAAAGAGAACCAAATTTGGATCATGTGGCAAGAGGACACATTGTTCCCAATATCTGCTCTGAATTTATTGCATGTTTAATAAAAATGGCTGGGGACATGGATACTCAGATTACATTTCTAAGTGTTCACAAGATCTTGGTGAGGCCATGAGATTATATTCTTGCCAATGAGATGTAAGTAGATTTTATGACAGCTTCCAAGAACCTTCCTCAAAAAAGACAGCTGGTACATGTCATTTGTCTCTTTTTTGGCATTTTCCCCCCAATTTTAATGACTCAAATATTGTTTGAAGAACTTTTGTTTTCCTCATTAGTAATCACATAAAATTGCTTTATTTTTTTAATTTTGCCCAAAGTGCACATTGTCAGCTGCTGTTTCTTGAAATAAGAAATCAATGAACTTTGATCAAACCGGTTTGGCTCAGTGGATAGAGCATCGGCCTGCGAACTGAAGGGTCCCAGGTTCGATTCCGGTCAGGGGCATGTACCTGGGTTGCTGGCACATCCCCAGTGGGGAGTGTGCAGGAGGCAGCTGGTCGATGTTTCTCTCTCATCGATGTTTCTAACTCTCTATCTTTCTCCATTCCTCTCTATAAAAACTCAATAAAATATATTTAAAAAAAAATTGGAGAGTTTGAAAGAAGAAAACTACCAAGTAAAGAATTTGCTTGAAACTTAATCCAGAAAGGAAAATACTAACAGGAAAAGCAAAATTTTAAGTTTTTTATACATATGAGATTGCACCAAAAGATTTGAAAAATATTGAGCCCTAGCCAGTTTGGCTTAGCGGATAGAGCATTGGCCTGTGGACTGAAGAGTCCCAGGTTCAATTCTGGTCAAGGGAATGTACCTTGGTTGCAGGCACATCCCCAGTGGGGAGTGTGCAGGAGGCAGCTGAATTGATATTTCTCCCTCATCGATGTTTCTAACTCTCTATTCCTCTCCCTTCCTCTCTGTAAAAATTCAATAGACTATATTTAAAAAAATATATTGAAAGTAATCTGTGTCTGTGGAAGATAGTACAAAAACTGAAAGAAGTGTAGTGACAATTTAATATTTTATTTAAAATCTATTATTAAATTGAATATACTTTAGAAACATTATTTAAAACACTCAGCTAATAGTTGGTAGCCCATCAATACCTAGAACTAAGTAAGATCCACTTTACAAAAAAAGTGAGGCGTATTTTCAGTAGTTTTCTCAATTTTTACAACTTGGATATGCATTATTATCTAAAAAAAAAAGATAGTAAAGTTCTTGGGAAGGAAATTTTTTCTTAAGACAAGAAACTTGTAAACAGTGGATTTAAGGTATGATTCTCAAGTTTTTGTAAACAGAGGAGTTCAGGTATGTTTCTCAAGTTTTTAACATGCTAGACTGTTCCTATGAAGGAGACTTTGTTGTCCTTGTTGGTGTCTTAGTTATTGTTTGAACCTGTGCACCTGAAGGAAAAGTTCCTTTAGGAAAAAAAAGAAAGAAAAAAAAAAAACAAGGAAAGGGCTAAAGTTGTTTGTATTCATTGGTTAGATCAAAGAAAGCATGGGAAATTTCACAACACTTATTTAGAACCAGCAAATTGTTTTCTCCTTGTTATTATTAATAAATTAAGTAATATTCATTGGCTGGAGGGAATAATAGCATTTCTTTTCTACGTATGCTCAGCTACTCAGTATTCTCAATTCTGGCCTCTTTTCTGTAATGCATTTTATTTCTTTTTATTGTCTGAAACACATAGATATGAATCAGAAGAAATCTGTTAAATCAGATTATGACTATCTGGACAATAGGTTCATATATAGCTTAAAAAGAACATGGGATTTTGACCTAGTTAAGTTTGTGGTTTTATTTTTGTGAGGATTCTTAAACTAGGGGCTTGAATAAATTTAATGAAATGTGTTTCATAGATACCAAGCATATCAAACTTTTAAAAATTACTTTACTTTTTGGCAAATTGTTGTATTTTTAAAATATTTCAAACACCCAATAAAAGAGGCTCCTTCTCCATTAGTACATTCGTAGACAACAATATTTGGATACATTAAGTGAAAAGAATCAGAAACACATGGAGTACATTTCTTTTAAAATAAACACGAATTTAAAACTTACTGGGAAAGTGTCTAGCAAAATGGATTACTCTGGGACCAAACCATTTAAAAATGGATGAAAACATTTCAGAAACTCTAACCTGAAAAAAAGAATCAGAAAACTGCTTTCTGATTAAAGCAGTACAAAAAACATGTTAATTTAAATAATATGATTTCCATTTTAGCTTAAATGCTCTCTGGTTTTGCTCAGATAACAATATTTTTATGTAAATTAATGTCACAAATAAGTCCTGGTCCTTTTTATAAATACAGAAAGGAGCAATAAACAATGTCCTCTTGACATGTATTACAAGGTCCTTTATGACCTGGCTCTTGTCATCCACTTGCGATGAAGAGAAATGAGCAGAGCATGGCTGTCACACAGCTTGGAGACTGATCTCAGCTATTTGAAGGCAGTGACTGTGCCAGTGCCCTGTATAGGACAGAAAACTTAGTAGGCACTTAACACATGTATGTTAAATAAACAATTAATTGCCATCACTCAAGAGTCAAAAAGACATAACTTTAAATGGGATAAAGAAATTGAGTCCCATAAAATGAAATAATTTATCTCCAAGATATTTGAAACCAGGATTTGAAGCCATGATAAATACCCTGGTTTCATAACTCCCATCTACAGGTTGTTACAAAAACATGTGTGTGTGTGTGTGTGTGTGTGTGTGTGTGTATTTAATAGCTGACAGCTTAATTTTGAAAATGAAATGTATTGTAACAAACACTGCCTTTATAATTATTCAAAGTGTGTGTATACATGTTTTGGCATAGAGTTTATCAGCTGTTAAAGTTGTGCAAGTTTAGCACCTGGTAAAACTCACAATTTTCACTCCTTTTCAAGTTTAACTGATTTAAAATAATGGGTGAAGCCAGCCTAAGCTCCAAACAAAGAAAATTTATTCAGTGTGTGTATTTAATAGCTGACAGCTTAATTTTGAAAATGAAATGTATTGTAACAAACACTGCCTTTATAATTATTCAAAGTGTGTGTATACATGTTTTGGAACATACTATATACCCATCTCAATCTCTAAAGAAAGCCTTTTCAGATAGTTACAAAACACACATAGTGTTGGTGAGAACTGAAGGAGTATGGGAATATAGCAGTGAAAGGTAAGTACAAAAATGCCTTGGTCCCTATCCATTCACTGGAAATGAAAATGCAGATCAGAAAGATGGAGTTAGTGGGAGTGATTGGGGGAGTTGGGAGAGAAGATGCTCAAATGCTTAGAATTCCACGGAAGCCGCACTGTCTCATTTGTTAGATGAGTCATCTCAGTTGTTTTAAAAAACATCACTAAAATTTTCCAAATATAGATTTGCCTTTGAGTTTTAGCACACTTTGAAATCAGATCATGTCACTGTTGATTTTTATGGTGGATGACCTCACGTAGCAAAGGAACTCAAAACTTTCAGGATGAGTACTTTAGACTTGATCTTGTCCTCAATCTTTTGCCATATAAACATCTTTCAAACAGCTATGATTTACATCTGAGCTTCATTAAAGGAAATATAAGGAAAGTGTCATTTTTTCTTTGGCAACAAATTAGTACAATCTTAAGGAATATCAAATGTGTTTTAAAATATTCACATTTTGATTACTTATAATTTAAGCATAATAATATAGTACATCTAAATGTGATACTTTTACTTGAGGCATGTAGATTTTTTCTTAAACTGGTAGATTTTTATCATTGCATCCTATTGAAAACTCCCTAAGAAAATAAAAATTATGGTATGATCTGTTTATTGACTTAGGAAATTCTAATATGGTTTAATACAATTTTATCCATGAATAATAAACATTTTCAATGAATAAATTTTATCTATGAAGTATTCTATTTCCAACTTCTCTTTGATTTTTCTTTTCCAGTAGATCACCATGGAAAGTGACTTGAGTAACAGTGGAGTCCACACTTGGATTTATACTAATGAGAATGATACTGATAGAGGTTAATTTCATTATACAGGTTCATAGAACTAGTTAGTAGTCAAACTGGGACTTGTCTTAACCCAGACTGCAAATTAACATAAATAAAATATTAGAATTTTCAACCAATGGGAAAAAATGCATTTCTTAAAATGTGAGTACAAAACAAACAAACAACAACAACAAAAAAAAAACAGCTCTGTAATGAATCTGGCAAGTCCAGATTCATTTGAGCATCTTCTCCCCCAACTCCCCCAAGTCCAGTAAAAGGAAAGTAACCGCACAAAGTGAGATGATACAAAATTCATACCTGGGCAGGTCATGGTAGGTAGGCAGGCCCCAGGCCTATAACTTCCCTACTAAAAAGTTTATTGTGCCTTAAGCCAGCCCTGTCTATTGTTCCTGTGCATCTAGCTTAGCACACCTTTGAAATGCCAGAGTAATCCTTTTTTAGAGATCCCTTCAAAGTATAATCACCCTCAAGGAAGCACATAATCTTGTTAATAATCCTGTAATCCAATACTCCCCCTCCCCAATTTTTCCCATCTTCATCTAATCTTCCTTATGTTCCCTCCTTAATTCCAAATGTATAAAAGAAACTGCAAAACTGTCATTCTCTTGAACAGAGCATTTGAGGTCCTTCTGGTATGTCATCTGTTGGGCTCAAATAAACACTTATAAAAGTTGTCTACAGGTTGGGGTGTTTCTTATGTCAACAGATTACAATGCTGACATTAGCTATGTAGTGGTAATATTTATATCTGTAAGTATTAATATGGGCAATTGATCTCTAAGAGAAAGGGTAGACTTTCTCATTTAAGAGGTGTTTGAAACTTCTAGTTCTATACACTTCCTAGTCACCTTTCAAGAATCAACTCTGCCACATTGTTTGCAAAATCTTGTCCCCTTCCCCACTGCCCTGGTAAAGTGATCTCCTCAGTCTTCATATTACATTGTGTTGTGATTATCTAGTCATATGACTATTAGTCTGGAAGGAGAAGCCCTGGGATATATTCATATTTGCATCCCTAACATTTGGTGTAGTACTTACTATATAAAAAGAGTTTGGTGAGTGAAATGCAGTTTAAGTCTAAAGAAATTATAAAGCTATAAGTAAAAGGTCAGATCTATCACAGTAAACTGTGGGAACCATGTCACAGAATATTGTAGAAAAGCAGGAGCAAGAAAAAAAACAAGATCAGATAAAACAGACATGTGAGTGGTCCAGTGATTTCAGTTAAATCAGGACAGTGATGAGGCATTTGACAACTTAAGTCAGAACCAACTAATCTAGGCACAGGTTTAAGGCCAGAACCAGTTCCCCAAGTGATCAAATCTTTGGCCAGAACTTATGCTACAAAGGAGACATCACCGTTCAAAGCAGAATCAAGGAAAATAAAGTAGATTAGCACTTCCATAAAACAAGTCATTCTCATGAAATGGAAAGATTGTGTCATATGAGACATTTCAAAGAGGCCATTTTTTATGAATGCATGTTTAATACAGTATCGTACCAGAAGAACCAGAATCCTAAGACATGTGAGATTAGGCAGGGAAAAAGAGAGGGGTAAAAAATGCTTTCAAATGCTTCTAGATACTTTAGAAACACCTGTTCCTTTGGGATTAAGATTAAACAAATTAATACATGCATAGGAACACACAAATTTATATTCACAATTCAGGGCCCAGGGACCCTTCTCCCACTTTTCAGGTACTCCTAAAACTCTAAATAGAACCCTTGGAAATAAGCATCTAAATCAAAATATTCATAAAGATGACTACATTAAAGCATAAATTAAAACATAATTAAGAGACGATAAAGTCACACTCAAAAGACAAAAACGAGCCACAAACTGGTAAAAGATATTTTCAATGGAAAATTTTGACATTGCATTGGCATCTAGAAAAAAAAAAACTATGAATTAGTAGGAAATAGTTCAAATACCAAAAAGAAAATTGTGTAAAAGTTTGGAATAGAAAATCAAATATTAAAAAAGCCTCAACTTCACACTACATTGTGAAAACACAAATAAAAATATAATATTTCCCATCTATTAAATTTATCAAAATTAAAACTGACTATAACAAGCATGAATGAGGATACAGATAAAAACATAGCCTCATTTCCTACTGGTAGAAGTGTAAACTGGTACAACCACTTTGGAGTAATATGTTCATGTCCTTTATAATGGCAATTCCAAATTCAATTATGTACTATAACATAATTCTTGTGTATGTATAAAAACACAAAATATAATTATTACATAGTTTTTATAGTAGTAAGGAATTGAAACCATATACCCCAGAGGTAAGATACTAGGTCTAAAATAGTATGCAAAAATCTATCAAATATTTAAAATTCTATCAAAATGGCATCAAAACATGGAAACATATGAAAAGCTTTCCAGTTTATTCTCTAAGATAATATTTGACACCAAACAAAAAATATCACTAAAAATCAATCTAGACATTAATTTATCTTGTTAATCTAAATTCTACCAGGTAAAATACTAACAAACTTGAAATAATAGTATATAAGCCAAGAGATTCAAATTCACATGACTTAATTGCATTTATGGACTAAGACAGATGAAATACCAGTAAATACAATAATTAAGAACTCTGCAAGGATCTTCTACTTCAGCCAATGTCAAAATAACTGGAACTAAACTCACCCTGGAGTGGTAAACAACCATAAAATTGGGTGGAAAATGCATGAGGCAACTGTTTTCTGACATTGGGCAGCAGGAAGTGTAGACTGCAATCTTGAGAAGAAGGAAGCTCATGCGATGAGCCCTACGATTGTCCTGGATCTCTATAGGAAGCTGCAGGTGAAGCAGAGATCAGAGAATGTGGCTGCTTACATGAGGTTACCATAGAGTAGCTGCTGCAGAGCAAACAGATAATAGAAATCAAACAGTACTGAGACATTAGAGTTCCAGCCCTCGCCAGAAAGGGGAAACTATCCGAGTCTCAAGAAAGGCCTTAAGGTAGGAATAAGGTACACAATTATAGTAATATCTACACTAGACCAGCCCTAACAAAGCCAAAAGCCGAGTCTCAATAAAATCATTAAAAGAGACAATTTGGAAGTAGAATTCCACCAACAGAGAGGACCTTTGAAAAATATTGGGATCCACGCTATCTTGGATCTCTGTTCAAGATGTTAACCAGAAACAAACAACACTAAAACAATACTTTTTAGGAGAATTAATCAATGTTTCATTCAAAAGTCTCAGTACTCAATCAAAATTTGTTAGATATCCCAGTAAACAGGAAAATGTGAACTATAGTTCAAAATATTTTTAAAAACTGGGCCCAAGATAGTTCAGATACTGGACTTAACAGATAATAACTTTTAATAAGCACGTGCATATTTGTGAAGAGAATATTCATCTATGTTCTTATTGGATCAAATAAGCATCCTTGAGTAGCCTGAGCCTGTAAGTGTGTAGTAGACATCCCCTGTACATGTTTCTCTCTCCTCCTTCACAAAACCATAGACTTTGATAAATTTGCATCACTCACAGTATGTGCCTTTTCTTAATTATAAAAATACATATTCATAGTAACAAACAAAATACAGTTGAAAGATGAATAAATTAAAAGTTGTTTTTTCTTTACTATCAACTTCCTCAATGCTGCCTTCTTGAGCTAAGTAATATTTGTTGAAGAGAATTAAACCATTCTCTCTGAAACTTTGAATCAATTACTTCAATTTTCCTTTTCAAATTTTAATTGGAAGTTTGGATTACTTTTTCATTATTGAAGATTTTTTTTTTCACATTAAAAGTCATAAGGTATAATTTTTTGCAAACAACTGTATAAACTAAAGTATAGTCTCCTAGCAGTACATCAGTAAACAAATTCTATTTGCACCACCAAAATCATTTTAAAACCACATTTTCAATAACTTTAATATTAAGATATGTCTATGCTGAGGAATATCCACTTTTCCCATCCCTTTGGTAACTCCTTAAGTGTGTCTGTCATCATATGTGGCAATTTTTAAAAACATATTTTTATTGATTTTAGAGAGAGAGAGGAAGGGAGAGGGAGACAGTGACACATCAATTGGCTGCCTCCTGCACGCCCCCCACCCGGGGATCAAGCCCAAAAACTGGGCATGTGCCCTGACCTGGAATCAAACCAGTGACCTCTTGGTGCATGGGATGACATTCAGTCCACTGAGCCACACCGGCTGGCCATGGCCAACTTCTTAAAAATTTAAAACATTAGTTTTGATCCAGTTCTCAAAATTGAGTTTGTACCCACTTTTGTAAAATATTGGCAATAGTTTTCTTTTAGCTTAAGCAAAAAGTTATATTAAACTGCTGAAAAATTATAGACATTCCAATATAATTTTATCTGAGGCTGATTTTGTCTCATTCTTAATGAACACATAGGTATTCTGATATTTTAATTTTGAAATGTCTCTTGAAACTATATGCTTTCGGATCTTTGAAATGAAATATTCTTTCAAAACTCCTCTTGGAACTGATGTTATCAAAAAGCAATTTAAGTCGACTGGAGTGATTTGCTATGACTAGTTAGCAATTATTACAAAAACAAGTTTTCTAATGCTAAAACACTGCCTCCTAATTGTATCATCTTTGAATATCAACAATTCTATTTAGAGTCACTCCAAAAATCTGGTTTTTATAGGAAACCGGCCAGTTACAAATATCACTGTATGCTCTGAACTATTCCAACCTAATATTACTGTTGTTGACATTGAAGAGGTTCAGAAGCCTCATCAAGATGTGCCACTTTGACATGTGGATTATATTGAACTGAAGGCAACCGAGACCCTGGGAGCTCAGGGGAAATTTCTGCCCCTCCTTTAACTACCTAAAAGAATCTAAACTGTGGACCTCGCCCGTAGGAAGAGTTATGATCAGAAATAAGTTTTTATTGCCCATATGGATGGCGTGGCAAAAATCTACTGCAGATGACCTCCCTCCTCTCTGAAAGATGCCTTACCCCATTCCCTGGTTCAGAATGCCACATATTTCTCATTTTACCTTTCTGACTCTGAACTTCTCATGTATATGGGCTTCTCAGATGTATGCATGTAATGAAATTTGGTTACATTTTTCTCTTGTTTATCTGTCTCACGTAGATGTAATTATTAATCCAGCAAAACTAACCTAAAAGGGTAGGTAAAATTTTCTTTCTTCCCAACAACATAAAAGATATAATGATGAAAAATAAGTTTATATTATTTCCTAAATGTTTTGAAATTCATCAAACATGTAAAAATTTATAAAGTTAGATATTATACAATATACATGCTTTTATATTTTTAAAAAATATATGTATAGGCCTACCTGGTTTGGCTCATTGGATAGAGCATCAGCTTGAGGACTGATGGGTCCTGGGTTCAATTCTGAGCAAGGATACATGCCCAGGTTGTGGGCTCAATCCCCAGTACGGGGTGTGCAGGAGGCAGCAAATTCTGTCTCATCATTGATGTTTCTATCTCTCTCTCCCTTTTCCTTCTTTTCTGAAATCAATCAAAAATTTAAAAATTATAAAAAATATAAATAAATAAAAATATGTACGTACTATGGACACACATAAACACTGAACTTCAATGAATGCATGTGTGGGATTATATTAAATTAACATGGCAGCCCTCGTTTGGCTCAGTGGATAGAGCATCGGCCTGAGGACTAAAGGGTCCCAGGTTTAATTCTGACAAGGGCACATTCCTGGGTTGCAGGCTCAATCCCCCCACCCCAGAAGGGGGCATGCAGGAGGCAGCCAATCAATGATTCTCTGTCATCATTAATGTTTCTATCTTTCTTTCACTCTCCCTTCCTCTCTGAAATCAATAAAAATATGTTAAAAAAAAAGAAAAAAATTAAAATGGTTAATGTTTGTTGCCCTAATGATCACACAAATTGATATTCTATGCTTAGTGGACTTGATATCTAAGGGTTCACAATCTTTATGTGTAGGTCATTAATTCAAATCTAGTTTAGGATGCTACTACTTAAATTGTTACTGATTTTGAGTTATTCATGGTTCGATTACAAATAGCAAATATGGTGCTTTTAATTTCATTTTATTCTATATTTTCACAATGATAATGCATTATTTTTTCATGCAATTATCTTCATCTGGTTCTGTATTTCTTATAGAAATACTAGAGGCCCAGTGCACAAAATTCATGCATAGGATGGGGACCCCTCAGCCTGGCCTGCACCCTCTCCAATTTGGGACCCCTCAGGGGATGTCCAACAGCCTCTCACAATCCGGAGCCGCTGGCTCCTAACCACTCGCCTGCCTGCCTGCCTGATCACCCCTAACCCCTCTGCCTTGCCCCACACCTGGGACCCAGGATTCCTTCCTCTGGCTGGTTGCAGGCAACTGGGACCTGAGCTTCCCTCCCTCTGGCCAGCCACAGGCATCCAGGACCTGGGCCAGCTTCGCCCAGGCCACAGCTACAGGCATCCGGGACCATGGGGCGGGCGGCTTGTCCCTCTCCCAGGCCACAGCCTGACTGGTCCCCATTCCTCTAATGCGAGCTCATCTGTGCCTGGCTAGTTCCCATTCTTCTCTCCCCAGTGTTGAGTGTCTGAGTTGTTAAGGAGTGATGGTGTGACAACCATGTGCATATTAGCTCTTTATTATATGGGATTTAAACAGAAAATCAAAATGTAATCAATAAACCTATTCTATAGTAGTATAAGTTTCCAGTTCCATGCTTTAAAAATGCTATGAAAAGACTAGATCAAGTTTTCATATTACATAGGCCAGTGGTTGGCAAACTCATTAGTCAACAGAGCCAAATATTAACAGTACAACGATTGAAATTTCTTTTGAGAGCCAATTTTTTTAAACTTAAACTATATAGGTAGGTACATTGTTATTAACTTAATTAGGGTACTCCTAAGGCTTAGGAAGAGCCACACTCAAGGGGCCAAAGAGCTGCATGTGGCTCGCGAGCTGCAGTTTGCCGACCACTGACCTAGGCTGTAGACAGAGATACAAAAATCAAAGTGGAAGACTAATTGTTAGTTCATTCAAAGTGGGAGGAACTATTATCAAAGAGGTTTTTTGAGACAGTAGGCACATATCAATATACTTTGGTGTGGTGACAAAATGTGGCTGAGTTGGGGGCGAATAATTCTCTGTACCCTGATATAGATCATAGCCTTTCTAACTTTGAAAAAAAATGGTGATTATAAATAGTATTTGTTTCTCCTTTTACATAAAGAAAACGGCTTTGAAGTGGAAAGGAGGGAAAGTCATGCCTGAAATCAAAGGCATTGAAGGATGACTCACTATAAAGAAAGAAGAAAATGCTTACTAGTATATTTGGAAAAACTGGACCTCAGCATGAGGCTAACATGTACAATTAATAGATATTCACCAGGTGATTAGAAGATACTCATTTTAGGGTGAGAGAGTCAAATAAACAAGGGTGTAGGAAGTGTCTATTTTGTTTTTGGTTTTGTTTTGTTACAAAATCTTATAAGAGCTAGTTAGAAAAGGGAAGTATTTTTCAAATTAACTTTATGAGAAATCATAAATACTTTAAAAATAACATAATTTTGACAATTGAACTAACATTTAAGGTTATAAGCTCAGCATTCCTAATGATCATACAACAAGAATGAGTCCTCTTGTGTTTGTCTTTGGGAACAAAGCAGCAGCTATTTTTGTTGTCTGCATTTTAATTTTCTGCTCTGTATGGTAAACTTGTGTGTTATGTTTGTAAATTAGACCCAATCTAAATGTATGTGAGATTGGAATTTGGCAGTCCTCAAACTTCTGTGCATTTTATACATATGAGATTTGCTATGTATGATATAAACTTCTTGCTTAAACTTCCTTCTTTTTATATGAACTTCCTGTTTTCCTACTGGTTGGAAAATTATCCTCATAGGTGTTTGAACAGCTTGAGATCCATTGACCTGAGAACCATTTTTTCTATGATCTAAGCACTTGGCTAGAGTTAAACACTGAAGTAGTTTGATAGCTAACATCCTTTTTAGACTCTAACTGTTATCCCATATTTTAAAGCTGGTAACATAACAGGGGTTTTAAGGGTCTGCATTGTTTCTAAAATACAATGATTTTTTAAAATAGTATTTTAATTTACTTTGGCATTTTCACTCACCAACAGTCTAGTGAAGCTGCAAACCCACAATTGAAAAGCAATGCCATCATTTTGTAGTGCTAGACAAAGTTTCAATTCTAGAAATTATAAATATAGGATATTAACTTCTGCCCATAAACTAATTAATTTAAAAGAAAAATTAGTGTATTAAGTGCAAATTAAAAGGTTTAAGGCCTTCAATGGAAAGATTCAAACTATCATCTTTTGCTAGCCTACTAGAATTGTTATTAATAACAATACCTGTCTTTTTATTAGATATGGAATCATCTTTATAAAGTATATATGATGAACAAAGTGTGTAAAGGTATAAGTATACATTTAAAGTGTAACAGTGTACAACAATCATTATACTAGTAAGGAAAGCAATGCCATAAAAACGTAAAAAACATTCCTCAACACATTGTGAAAGTTATTTTCAAAGCCTGGCCCATTAGGTTGGAACCAGAAGTTTTCAGATATATGCCCATATTTGCATGAAAATAAATATGTTCATTCCTTTGATGGCTTGATATATACTTTCCAATGAACAGTAGCATTGGCTCTGAGAGAAACAGAAGAAAGAAGTGACCTGCTGAATTATGTGAAGTCAAGTAGCTTGAAGGATAGAAAGCAGATCTTTACTAAGGAAATATCTAGTTTATGTTCTCATCAGGGATTCGCTGATCCAGGGACCCACTGGGAAACTGGAGCAAATTCATGCAGCTGGTACGAAGTCAGACTTCTGCCAACTCTATTCTCTCTTATGAAATGCTTTCATTGTTGGAATAATGGCATGTCTAGGTCAGGTTGGGCACAAATTTCTAAAAGAGCTGTTTGGGCAGAAATGGCTAGATTGCTTTGGTGAATTGCAAAAATCATTCTCACTTTTAGAACAGCTTTTCTACTTGACCTATGACTATTTTGAAACGTGTATCACCTTCTAATTAAGATGAAAGTACTAAGGAGAATGAACACATAGTTATTTTGCTTGAGAGTGTTTTTGTTTGTTGGTTTGTTTGCTAGTATTTTTGCTTCAAAGGAGGATCAGTGCATAAACTTGAAAGAGGTCAACAACATTTTCCTGTGAAGGATAAGAGTAAATATTTTAAGTTTCTATGGGCCATACAGTCTGTCACAGCTATCAACTCTGCCACTATATATTTCTAAATGTTTTCATTGATTTCAGAGAGGAAGGGAGAGGGAGAGAGATAGAAACATCAATGATCAGAGAGAATAATTGATGGGCTGTCTCCTGTACACCTCTTATTGGGGATCAAACTCAAAGCCTCTCTATGTGCCCTGATCTGGAATTTAATGGTGACCTCCTGGTTCATGGGTTGATGATCAACCACTGAGAAACACCAGATGGGCAACTCTGCCACTATAGTGTGAAAGCAGCCCTATACAATACATAAACAAATGAGAGTGCCTATGTTCCAATAAAACTGTAACTATAGACACTAAAATTTGAATTGTATACAATTTTTACATTTCATAAAATATCCTTTTTTCAACCACTGAAAAATATAAAAATAATTCTTAGCTTCTGGGTTGTACAAACAGGTGGCATGTTGGATTTGGTCCATGGGCTACAATATGCCCAGCTGAGAGTAGAGCACAATAGTGTAGAGATGAAAAACAAGAAAAATTTCTTAACAAAGATTTACCCTACCCTGGAAGGTGTGACTCAATGGTTAGAGCATTGTCCAATGCACTGAAGGGTCTCGGGTTCAATTCCATTCAAGGGCAAGTGCCCGGGCCAATCTGGATGGGTGTGGGAGGAAACCCTGATTCATGTGTCTCTCCCACATCAATGTATCTCTTTCCCCTTCCCTTCCTCCTTTCTACTCTCCCTAAAAAGCAATGGTTTTGAGGATTATGAACAAGAAAAATATTTTTATTCTTTTTATCAGGTATTTAATTCTATTTCCTTATGTTTTAGTAATTAGCTGCTAAAATGTGTTCTAATCCTGCCTTAAATCTTAGTTCAGGATAATCCCAATTTACTGAAGCCTTTAATGTTGAGTTGCAATTTAAAAAATGTGAAATTCCCCACAAAGACTCAAATTCTACTAGCCTAGCCCATTAAATGACTGCCACTATTGTGCTTTTAAATTTGACATAGAATACACTACTTTTCATTCCATTTGTTTTAATATGACATGAAAACATTTACAAAGATTGCCCTGAATTTGGAGAACTTTAGCCACGTAGCCACCAATGAGATGGCATAATTTGATGGCGTTGAATATTTTATGTGACCAATGTTTTCACTGGTTAAGGTTTTCCATTGAGTCTCCTAGACAGTCTTTCATTTCAAAGACTGTCTCTCTGTCATTTACATTTGATATTCTTCTTTTTTAATTAATTCTGCTTCCTGAGATACTATTGAAAGTATTAGAAATTTTAGCCCTTGCTGAAAACAAAGGGAGGAGATGGTGTCAAGACAATGAAGCCAGGAAGCTGCTTCTGTGTGTATGATATTTGTTGAATAAATCAAATGCAAGTTGACAGGGATGTACTCTTGCTCTAAGTGTTTCTAGTAACAGAATCATTTCCAGCTAAATCCTCATTAAAGAGAGAGAGAGGAAGCAGAGAGGGAGAGAGAGAAAGAAAGTAATTTATGGAGTCATCAGCAGATTTTTTTGTTTGTTTTTAACTTGCCTTGCAGACTAAAAGCAAGGTGTGCCACCTACCACGGCTTAGATAAACATAGGTTCTCTCTCTGTGTCCTTTATTCTCAGTTCTTGGCATACATTATATGCTCAAGGAATATTCCTAAATGAACAAACTAACATTTCAGATCCACTTCAAACCACCTCAGCATCTCATATTATCTTATAGTGGCTTTAATATCCAACTGGGACTTTTACTTTGACCCTGCTTCCTGGGGATTTTCCTCTTCACCAGCAATGTCATTCTTGTGACCCTTGTATCACTATCAACAGTATGTTATTTAGCACTTAATGCAATGCCCAGGACACAGAAAGAGCTCAGTACATGTTAGCTATGATTATTCTCTCCAAATTCTGCTTATCAGTCTAGTCATTCTATTAAATCCATGTGAAACAAGTTGAAGTAAGCTCCTAATGGTTTAATTGTACTCTCACCAGCTTTATAATACAAGAGGGACCCATATGTGCACTTCAATTCTAACAACTAATATACTGAGAATGTTTTTAAGATGATCAAATTTTTTAACATCCTACAGATCCTATAATTTAATAAGTTACCTCTAAGATTGTCTACATACAGGCATCACGTTTATAAATCAATGAATAAATAAATATCTGCTTTCTATATTGACTAGAAGCCCGGTGCACAATAATTTGTGCACCGGCGGGGGGAGGGCAGTGTCCCTCAGCCCAACCTGTGCCCTCTCACAGTCTGGGACCCCTAGGAGATAACCACCTGCTGGCTTAGGCCTGCTCCCCTGGTGGCAGATGGCACGCCCAATCCCGCAGTGTCTGCCCTGTCTCCCCCGGTCACTGGGGCGGCCAGCAGCTGGGGATCGCGCTGCCGCCAGCCCCAGGCGGGGCGGCGCAGCAGGATCTGCCTGTGGTATGCAAATTAGCCACCATCTTTGTTGGTGGTTAATTTGCATATCACTCCAATTAGCCAATGGGAGGTGTAGCAAAGGTACGGTCAATTACCATGTTTGTCTATTATTAGATAGGATGGGAGAACACAGTTTAAAACCTAAAATCCTCTTGAATATTTTGTTCTCAAAATAATTTTATGATTTAGATACCATTATTAACACCTATACTGTGAAGAAAGGAAATCAGTTCACAGATATATCTAACCATTTTCATAAGATCACAAAGTTAATAAGTGGCAAATGCCACAATCATAATGTGGGCAGTCTGATTCCAGGGTTCTCACTCCAAATCAGCACAAGAACTCACATGGCAAGATTGCTGTAAAACTGTGATATTAAAATTTCATGCAAATTAGAATGATCTATACTAATTAAAGGGTAATATGCTAATTAGACCAGACATCTTCAGGATGTCCTTCTGGACAAAGCCGCAGTGGCTGCTGCTCTGAGGGCTGGGCTGAGGCTCAGGCAGCCACGGTGGCTGGCAGTGGCCGCAGCAGTGGCGTGATGCGGGCATCACCTTCCCGATTGGCCCGGTTGCCTCCCACAGAGGGAGGCCAGAGACAACAGCAGCGAGGGGGTGATGGGACAGTGCCTTCCCATGATTGGCCAGTCGCCTCCCACAGAGGGAGGCCAGACTGTGGCTTATCACGCTGAACAAACCATCAGTAGGACATCCCCTGAGGGCTCCTGGACTGTGAGAGGGGTTAGGCTGGGCTGAGGGACCACCCCCCCTGCCGAGTGCACAATTTTCATGCATCAGGCCTCTAGTCTCACATAAAAACCTACGTAGTAATAACACAATCTAAAAGATTTCTCCTGAATTTCTTAATTGAGAAAAGAATACCAGATTAGTATATTATAAAATAATTAATTCAAACATAAAATATTTATTGAGCACCTACTCTGATCCAGCATTGGTCCAGACAGTTTAGACATATTTATAAACAAAATAGACAAAGATCCATGTTATGGAGCAACTCACTTTAGTTACATAGAAGAGGGATAATGATACTGTATCCATGTGTATAAAGCTCTCTTCATATTGAAGTATTAACTCTATGTTAGATATTATAATTATTAATCAGAAGAGTGATGAATTTAATACATTTTTTTTAATTCTAGAGAGAAAGACACAGAAAAGGTTATTCCAAGAACTTATGTTTTATGTGGTTAAGGAATTTGAAAGAAACAAATGAAGGTAATATACTAATTCAAATAATGGCTGGGTCTCTGAATGTGAACAAGGGAATCATAATAGTCTTTTGACAACTGACTTCTGGTCAAGCACTGTTAGAAACTTTTACATATGTTCTTTCAGGTATTCCTCCAAACAAAGTGAGTCACATAGATAGTGAGTGACATGAGCAAGAAAAGAGCACATGAAAAGCCCCTGTTCCTTCTCATGCATCTTGATGTGCAGCTACTAAGACAGAACAGGAAGTAGGTTGCAGAATAGTTCATGGGGTACAAAAACTTTTATTTTCTAGAAAAACAGGTAGTTATTAGAGTACAGTCTCAGATGATCAAAAAATGTATAATTTTTACCTATGTTTCCAATAGGACAAAAATTGATCTAATATACAAGTCTCTTGAATGGCCCTAGTCTTCCATGTAAGAAGAGAGTATTTGCAGAATGTAATTTCCTAGCATCTCACTGCCTTGTGCATAGAGTATGGTACAAGAGTCCATTGGCTTCTTATATATAGGAATAAAAATTCTATGAAATTGGTGTAATGGATCTGTACAAAAAGCCATCCTTCAGAACTCTGTGTCTAAAAACATTGTTTATATTAATTATAGCACTACCTTTTGAAATTCAAATTTTTGATTTACAATTTTACAGTTAATTTTTTTGGTTTCAAGCACTCTATTTTAGTTTTGAAATTATGAAAAACATGATAAAAATAAGAAAATTGAATTAACAATGAAATTCCACTTTTATTATGTAGAATTATTTCCTTGTAACATATCAGAATTTTAAATTAGCAATTATTTTTCATCAATATATTCTGCCTTCTTCCTAAACAATAGGAAAATTAGCAAATCATTGTCAGATTTTGTTTGTACAGATATATTCCTTTAATTTTCTTAAACTTGCTTGATATTCGGAAATGATGAAAAAATTATTGTTTGGGTATGTATCTTTTTCTTGTTCTAATTCTAATTGAATTCTAATTCTAATCTAATAGAGGTTATATGGAGATATTTTTATTTTCTTTTTTTGTACATTATGATTTATATAATTGTTTACAGTATTGAAATACTATAATTCATCTATTGCTTCCCAAAATACTCAAATCAAACAAGACTAATGAGTATTAGCTTTAATATTATTTCACACTTACATTTCTTTTGGATTTTAAAAATGACATTTCATATCTTTATAGCACACATCAATGGATCTTTGACTGTGTTGCATTGGGGCTCAAGGAAGAACCATGAAGAGAGGACTTAACTTATTTCCATGACTGTTAGAGGGGAGGAAGAAGTATGATTTTATGATTTTTGCCTTCTTTCCATAAGAAAACAACAACATTGAGAACTGTTGTAGATAATTTAATTTATCTTTATAGAGTAAGGCTATCGGGGACAAATAAAATCATCATTTAATAGGAGACTATCAAACCGCTTCAAAAAGCAAAATATATTTGACAGAGTATTATATTAGCATTTGAATATTTTGAATCTTCTTGATTTAATATTTCTGGTGCTTCAGTAATACTAAAGTAGCCTTTCTTGGTAAACACATCACCACAGAAATGTAATATATGTATTCCGTATCATTTCCTGCATTATGTGTGTGGGTTGTGGTTGTTGCTTGAGTTCCCATGACTATTGAGTGAGGAAGCTGGGTATAATTCCTGGCAGCATAGTAGTTTATCCATTACATTAAAGAGCAGTTCATATTTCAAAACGTTTTTCTGAGATCATTGCAAAAATAAAAAACAAATGTCAGGGTTATCAGCTCTCATTACCAATTGCCGGGTAAATGTTTTAAAAAAACACACACACATACACTAAAAATAGTCACAGGAAGCAATAATTCCTATGACAAATTGTTGGGCTGTTTATTTGGTGTGCTAAGTAACATATTTTTGATCAAAGATAAGCAGCTTAAAAAGTTACATTTATGTTGTTGTTGGGGGGTAGGGAGGAAATTGCTATTCCCTGAAGGCTGATGTACCTTGTAAAACAATCTATCCTCAAACCAGAATGAAAGAGAGCCAAAAACAGCTCTGAATTACATGATGAGACCCTGGAGATGTTGCTCATTACACAATTTTCTGTAGCGGTTTACAGATGTCTCATTTTGTGGGTCATATTAGGCACTTTTCATTATTATTTTTTAAATCATGTTGCATAGCATTGGTTATAGTTCTTTCCTGATTTCTGTCAGCATTTCTCTGTAAACAGCACATGTCTATTTTGAATAAACCAATACATTGCCTCTCTTGCTGTTTCAAAGCTGTGACTGATGAAAGCTTCTGCACCGTGGCTCTGAGGCAAGTAAGGTCCTTATTAGAAAACGGCCCTTTTACACAGTGCATCCAACTATAACATCCGAAGGCTGGACTTGTAACCACTTTAAGAGAAAGTACCCAAGAGTGCACGGTGAGCTGATCAGCAAAATGCCAACTGCAAGCTGCAATGAGGCAGTGATTTCAAATGACCCATTTGGCACATTTTATTTTAAGGATGTAATCCGATAGCACATGCATAGTCTTTGCTAAAGTTAATAAAACTTCTCTTACAAGCTAAGGAGTCCTGCTCACAAAATGCCTTTCTTTATAGATGGGCTCAAAAGTTGAGTTTTTGGTTTTAACTCAGGTTGTATTCAGGCAATGAAAGCACTAACAAGGGAAACGTCCTTATTTTTACTTAATTCATGGGGGAGGAGGGAGCGGAGATATTATGCCTTGGGAAGTATTATATTTTCATAATCATCTGCAATGCTCATTAGTCTTATTATATCTGAAGCACTTGTATTTGTTAAAGTAGAAGCAGCTGAGATAAAAGAAATTTGAAAGTGAAATCATTACACATTTGAGTCAGTGCTATTTTACAAACCAGAAGCCTGCTCTATTATTCTTAATGAGCTGGTGCCACAAACACTAAAAATGGATTCATATTTCTTAATCTCTTTTGAACCTCCAATTTAAAACTATGGTGTGCTTTCATAAGAAAAAAGTTGTCAATAGTGATTTTTAAACTGTCTTCTTTATTTTGTGGAACAACAGTTAATCTTTTCAAACTACTTGCTAGTAATATTTAACCAGATCTAAATATGTAACATATTTATTGATTATGATTCTAAAGGAAATATCTATCTTTACTAAGTACTTTTATCCATTTTAGGATTAACTATATATAATCTAACCCATCAACACCTGTGAAGCATAGTTGCTTAAAATTTAAGATGATATTTACATGTTCAAATTGAAAAGTTAATGAATTAAAAGCATATAAAATTAAATACACAATACACAATGGCTACAAGTAAAACTGGGGAAAGCTAGGTAAGATTGGTGGGGTTGTATCAACTTTAAAATCCTGGTCTGACCTCATACAATAGTTTACCATTGGCAGGAAGTAGATAAACTGTACACAGGATCTCCGAACTACTTCTTTCAATTGCTTTTGAATGTAGAATTATCTCAAAAATGTCAATTGAAAAATTAAATGTTACAGATTATTTTCTCTATGTACAGCTTCTACATTTACATAAAGGATAGGATTTTTTT
>NW_006299705.1:14314452-14316948 GCF_000327345.1 Myotis davidii
ATTCTAGATATTTTATTGGAAAATAAATGGTAACAGATTGTATCCTAAATTTAGCATACTAGAAGACACACTTTAATTATGAAACTTTTTCATTATGAACCTTTCTAAGGAAATACAATATAATGTTTATTTAGAAAAAGGGGGAGATAGAAAGAGGTCAAATATTTGAAAAGACAAAAATTCTCATTCCCATATACATTTTTACAATATCTGGTGAAATCATCTATATCAAACACCAAAAGCTACATGTTGGTGTTGATTTGATTTTAAAATAATGCAACCCAGCTTTCTATCCAATTTTATAAATCAAAAGAAACATGGGGCAGGGGAATGCTTGCACTATAGATCTGGACTTGGAGGAAGGCATCACTCTTAATTAAGAGGCACTAAAGTGATATACAGTGCTGTAGGAAAAGTACTAGATCAGAAGAAATGAAAGCATTTATGTTTTAATGCTTTCCTTTTGGTGACCTTAACTATGCTAATTTGCTTTGATAAATTGTGACAGAGACTGTCAACTTAAATGGTCAACATACACATTATTTAAACAATACCATTTTGCAGTAATAATCTTGGATGTGTTTAGGTGGAACTTATAGTCCAATAAGCTCAGGTCCCCAGAGCCTATACTGTTTTGTGGGTAGTGTCTGGAGTGAACAGTGGGGATGGCATTCAAGTTCCAGCAGCCTGAGGTTAAACAGGCAAACTTCAGGAATTTCAGAGTCACACAATCTACTCAGCTTGAGTAATAAAATTATGCTTAACATTAATTCATTTAATATGGTCAAGTAAGCTGTGTGTCTAAGCAGAAGATTCAGAGCCTATAATACTTATAGGTGCTTTGTATTTCACCACTCTTTTTAATTTAAAATTTCCATTGTTGACACTATTGCATACCTTCCCCAATTCTTCCCCCTTTGCCCACTTCCACCCAGCTCCCCCTCCCTTGGCCCTCACCACACTGTTGACAACCCAACTCCTCATGGTAAAGACTAATTTCCTCTTAACACTAAAGTGATTGTTGTTCTTATAGTAAAGCCACAGGTTGATATTTTACTACAGTGTCAGAGGAATGAACCAAAGAATTGCCTTTGTGGGTGGGCACTAACATTGAGTCATTGCAGTTGGAAATAACAATCAAGTTTTGTTTTTATGATTTCACATTGATGTTTACCTATATTTAAGCTCCTTTAGAGTTTTCAAAGGCTCAGACCACCATGCCCCAGTGCATTTTACTAGAAAACTACTGAGAAAAAAATAAAAACATTGTAAATCAATGAAATTTTATTAATTCTTTGTGATTTTTGTCTGCAGTATGCCAAAACTGCAGGAGAAAATGTGGAGGGAAAATCCAAATGTTATTCCATACCAAATCCAGATGTTTTGGAGTTCTGATGTGAGGTTTCCAGCTATTAAGATTATTGATATTTTCAAGTCTTATAAAATGTGCATGTTGGGTTTTTTTGTTTTTATTTGTGTCTATTACCTTTTTAATTAAAAAAGTCATTGAAATCACTATTTTGAGGGTAAGAATAGAAAAATAGAGGACTGCAATATTTTTCTCTTTTAAAATAAGTGTGCATTTAGCATTCTACTCATTAGTTTCCAGATGACTATATATATAATATTTTATGCATACATGATTTTATTTAAATGAGATATGAGATGCACTAAAAAAGTTAAACTGTGAAGAATTTATTTTCACAACCTGTGCAAATCTCTAAGAAAACAAAAATGAATTTTACTGAAATGAAGGTGAGAAAAGTAATTGTATGAAATATATACATATGTATTTGTGAATTATGTATGTCTCTGAAGGGAGGTGATTTGGTATGGAAATATTTGCCTCTTTGAGATATTGACTATCTAAGCTGGTTATTTTTAAGAAACAAAGACTCGGGGAAAACCTTTGACCTTCCCCCTTACTGCCTAAGAGACCTTAGATATAGAGGGCCTATTACAGGAAGGGAGCTATCACCACGATGACTAAAGTATAACAGGAATTAGGTGTGGTGGGGAAGACTGGGTAGGGCCTGGATATGAGAATCCACTCTGCCTCCCATTGTCTCTGCATGGCCCAGCAAACATTTGTCTACCAAACATTTGCTTTTCCATCTCCATGTGAATGGCCTTCCTCCCCTTTAAAGTCCCAAACCACCATCCTCTACTTAGTTCAAGACAGCATATAAGCCTCAACTGCCCAATTTGTCCTTGGGATCCATGTTCTCATGGGATCTCCATACATACTAGTATGTATAAAATTACATTTGATTATTTTCTCCTACTAATCTGTCTGATTTCCATTTAATTCTTAGACCAGCCAGAAGAACCTAGAATGGCAAAAGAACATTTCTTCCTCCCCTACTCTTTTCATGCTCATTCAAACATCAGCATCCCATCCACAGAAGATCTAACATGGGCACTATTCAAATTCTATCATGTTTCATATTTATCCTACTTCAGTCATATAGAAAACTCACAATCATGCATTTAGGT
>NW_006299705.1:14317080-14344344 GCF_000327345.1 Myotis davidii
TAGGTGAGACCACAGACTACACAGACCTGCTCTGTTATAAAACATACACTCACTTCCTTCAAGATCCTTCCTTTCAACTATGAAGCTACTTAAAAGGAGTTGACCCTTGCCTTTTCTTCCCTCCATGTATATTGCTTTCTTTATGGTGCCCTCTAAATTTCAATGATCTGTTTATACCTCACTTCTCCTTCTAAATGGTCTGAAATAAAAAAGCACTTCTAATCTGTCTTTCAAATTCTAATGGCAGTAGTAGTGCACTTAAGAAAATGTATGTTTACTTTTCATAAGAAATTTGTCATTAAAAAAAGTTAGGGGTCATACTTTTGGTATTCATCTAGTTCTAGTACATTCTAAGGATGGATAAAAATAACTTGGTTTTCTAACATGCAATCTTCTAGCCTTCTCATAAAAGTAATGTTTTTCACATACCAATAGCTGTTAACTACCCATGTAGAGAGTAATTAGTTAATGCATCAATCTATCTTCCCTGCTGAAGCATTGGTATTAACCTTTTAGTAGTGACAAGTATATTTAATAAAACCTATTATTTGGATTTGAGATGTATTCCTCCAAAATATGTTTAAGCCCTAACCCCACAGTACCTATGAGTGTGACTTTATTTGGAGATAGGGTTTGGGGCAGAAGACCAAATTAAGATGATGTCATTGGGTGGTCCTTAATCCAATATGACTGTGTCATTATAAAAAGAGAAATTTTTTTGTTAATCTTCATCTATGGATATTTCTCCCACTTATGTTTTTAGAGAGAATGGAAGGGAGGGAGGGAGGAGAAGAGAGGGGGGGTAAGGAGAGAGGGAGGGAGGGAGAGAGAGAGAGAGAGAAAAGAGAGAGATCAATTGGTTGGGGCTTGGGACCAAACCTGAAACAGAGGTATGTGCCCTTAACTGAGAATCGAACCCATGACCCTTTGGTCCGTGGGCCAATGCTCTAACCAAGAGCCAAACAGGCCAGGGCTAAAAAGGAAAAAGTGAACACATACACAGACACATACACAAGGAGAACTCTATGTGAATGTAAAGACAGATATCAGGGAGATGCACCTATAAGCTTGGGAATGCCAAAGGTTGCCGGAAATCTGCCAGAAGCTGGGAAACAGGCATGGAACCCATTCTCCCTCAGCACTCAAAAAACCCCAACTTTGCCGACCCTTAGATCTCAGACTTCTGGCCTTCAGAACTGTGTGACAACAAATGTTTGCTCTTTGAATCGCCTCGTTTGTGGTACTTTGTGATAGTCCTAGGCAAGTGATACGCCTTATTCTGAAGAGGAATCGTCTCAAAAGGGCTTGTTATTTGGGGAAGCTAGGTCTGATTAGAGCTTACAGTGTGAATCACTTCTTTTGCAAGAATTCCTAGAATTAGCCATTGGGAACTTGCAAGGAGAGAAGTCCAATTTGGGATGAAGGCCTGTTCCCAAGCAGCAGCCAGGAGAGGAAGAGGTCTGGGGGGCTTTTATGATTGGCTTTGGCAAATGGTGGCATAGCGTGACATAGAGGTGAAAAACGGGAGGAAAAAGATCCCAAACTTTCTAATTGTGTTCTTTCATTCTCTCCTCGCTGCCCACCATTTGCTTTTTCCTAATGCGATACCCGCCAGAGAGATCACATGGGCAAAGCACCTTCTGCTTCTAAATTAGCCCAAAAGTTTTTTTTTTTTTTTTTTAAAAGATTCCTGGTTTGCTTTCCTGTGAAGATTTAAGATAAAAATGTAAAGAGCAAGCACACTGATGATAGAAAGGTTAGACTCAGATTTTGTATTTTTTAAAAGGAATTTTTAAAACATATTGTGTGTGAAGAGATGTAGCAGGGTACTAATAGTGTAGGCCTTTTAAAAATCAATAATTGGTGTGAGTCATAAGAGCGGTGCTGACAGCCAGCTGTGAAGCTGCCCTCATTCCCGCAGTGCAGACGGGGAAAGGAACCAGCCATGATCACCAACTCTGTGCATTGCTCGCAGTCAAAGCTTCATTAAAAAAAATTAGTAAAATGCCCTTTTTTTACCTTAAAATATGTATTGAAAGAGGAGCTATATAAAGAGTTCAGAATAGAACTGCTGCAGACTGCTCAAATAAAGAATATTTCCCAGTTGGGCTGCCGGCCTACATTGCAGAACTTAAGTCTTTACTCAAAAGCTCTTCTCCTCCCAATTAAAGAAAAAAGGTTGAGGTGCCCACAGGCCTTTGCAGCATGTTCGGTGTGACTTTTAACCCCTCTCTCCACCTTCTGTACATGTCTCTTCTTTATAATACTACCTGACACTGGGGCAACATCTAGTCTCTACTACAAAGGAGACCCTCAGTATCTTCTTTCACAACTTTTAAAAGTCAATCTTGGAATTCACTGTCGGTCTTTGCTTGTCTCCTACACATCTGCCTGTGAAAATGTAGTCATTTTCATTCAAATCAAAGGGAGACAATATTGGTTATTAAGTTACTCAAAAATGTGCAGCAACAGATTCTATTTTTTATCAGTGTAATCCTGCAAGCCTGATCTTCTACGTGTATTATCTTAATGAGGAGATATATCTAACCGGTGAATAAAGAATCTTAGATTTTCAGCTTCGAATTTTAGCTACAGCTCACTCGCGCATGACTTTACAAAATCCCTTAAATCTCCCAGAGCCCATTTCTCATTTTCCTCTGTGCTCCCATGGAGTAGATTCAATGGTTTGTAAGGGAGCTCTGAGCTTGGTCTTGCTCCGAAGGGCATGGGGCAGGGCAAGTAATGGGCCCTTCTCTCCCTGCTTATTGTCCTGGAAAGTAGGTATGATAACATCAGCCTCACAGGGGTCCCATCGCAATTAATTAACGTTTAGAAAATGTTTTGAAATCCCAGAGTTAAAAAGGCAATGGCAATGCCGATTATTTAAGCATCTTATTTCTAAAACGCTATCCTGATTACTTAAAGTCACTTTTTAAAAAAAATATATTTTATTGATTTTTCACAGAGAGGAAGGGAAATAGAGAGAAACATCGATGAGAGAGAAACATTGATCAGCTGCCTCCTGCACATCTCCCACTGGGGATGTGCCCGCAACCCAGGTACATGCCCTTGACCGGAATCGAACCTGGGACCCTTCAGTCCACAGGCTGACGCTCTATCCACTGAGCCAAACCGGCTTTGGCTTAAAGTCACTTTTATTTTCTTCTCAAAACATGTGACACAAAGGCAATTATACTACCTGGAAGCATAAATTGATGTGGTTGTTTTATAGTCTTTTTAAAATTGCCTCAGTAGCATATTTTGTGACCTGGACCATCTAGCTAAATGCGGAATCTGAGTTTTGAAGAATTGCCCCATTGCTTAAACTACTTAAACACCCAAGAGATGAATCTAGGGGAAGTGCACTTTGCTTTGTTGATTCAGATTGTAGTTTCTGCGATTTTCAGAAGGTGACAATGTTTTACTTGGCTTAGTGTTTCAGATAGATTTGAGGTGGAAAGCCAAAAACAAAACAAAACACAACAAAACAAACAAAAAACTACAGTAAAATGAAGAATGAAATAAAAGGAACCTTATCGTACATTTTGTGTAGGAAAAAGAAGTTTTACAGCCACAGGCCATACAGAAGATCCTATAAAACATTCATGTTTTGAGCTTTTATAATTTTACCCTACACATTTTTTTTTTTTTGCTGTATGAATATTTGAGTCCGACATCCTGGGATTAAAAATAGAATCACAAGTGTTTTTAAACAATGTGTAAAAACTGGCATTATTAGAAATCCTTGAGTATGTAAATAAGATAGCAAGTTTAAAACAGGGGGACCAACTTGAGAACAGGTATGCTTAAAGAGGAATTGGTTGCTTGCATGATTCTAAAGCAACTTTTTTTAAACTACAAAGGTGGGCCATTTACTTGGTACAAAATGTAACTGAAGAGTTCATTAATACATTCACTCTATTATATGAAACAAGGAACAGTCAATGCTGGGTATTACGGAAGAGGTGACTTTGGAAATAAGTTTACTCATACTTTATTACTTACAAATGTTCAAACTAAACTATGTACTGTTCAAACATCCTTTTAATTTATGGGGTGTTGTTTTGTGTGTGTGTGTGTGTGTGTGTTTGCTTTATTTGCAGTTTACTTAATATTTGAAAATACTTTTTGTATCAATTAGAAAATTAGCAATTTATCTGGAAGGGAAAGCCCCATCTGAGTCACTGAGTTACAAAGTGAATTGTTCTGCAGCTGCAGAATCAACTGCCTCGGCTGAGTTAATGCTTTTCATTTCTTTTGCATGTGTCAGCATTAATGGAGGCAAGCTTCTATGAAGCTTTGCATGTGAAGATGGTGCTGAGCAGACTAGATTCAATTCTGTTAAATACTTTTTGCTTTTTCTCTCTCTCTTTTTTGGAATAAGGCACAAAAGGAGACTTCAAATCAGGCTGAACTTCAAGCAAAAGTTAATGCTATTCTCTTCTGGGTTCAACCACCCACTTTGCTTAAGGTCACTAGTTGAGGCTAATGCAGCTCAGAGGGGCTGCAGTAAACTTGGCATCTCCTTGATTAGGCTCCCTGCTGATCTAATACACATACTAGCTCACTTGCCAAGTCAAATAACACATTTAGTGAATTGGAAATAAGATTTAAGTGGGCCGGCACAATGCGGCTTGCCCTCTCATCTTTTTACCGAATCCTTCTCTTTGTACGCAAGGCTGTGAAAACTGCTCTTGTTAGAGGACTTAATCTTCATTTTTTTCCTGTAGATTATTTGGAAACAGGTCAATTGAATGTTGGAGCTGCTAACTCCTCCCACTAAAGAAAGAACCCGCTTGTGGTATACTGATTGCATCATTTACATGAAAGGCTCTTATTATTAAAGTGAAAATACTTTTGTGTAAGGGTCTGTTAGAATTTTTTTAAAAAAAGTCCTGATATTAAATGCACTCCTTTTAACAATATGTTTATTTCTTTGTCTTACAGACTCTTTTCTAGCAGGCTTTGAATTAATTGCTGGTGAGTAATAGATGGGGATGAACACATGGATATATATTCATCTCCCCTGGCTGTTGTGCTGCAGTTAATTCTTAAATACAGTAGGTTATAATCGGGTGACATTTCTATAGTGCCTTTCATAAGAGCAATCTAACGCTTGTCACATAATGTTTGACTTTGAACTATTCGGTTTCTTAGTGATACAAATCTCAGGGTAAATTTATGCCTTTGTGGTTTGTTTCTTTAAAAAAAAAGAGTCATTGTATTTGTTATAGTTTGAAATTTATCAAAGATTCACCATAGATTATCAAGCTATCCACGCCATAATAATATGTAACTGTCCTTATCTCTGTGTTAGATGTGCAGGGTTATGATGTGTGTGGACTTTTTATGATCTACTTATCTCTTCTGGTCATATAGATTTATGTGTATCTCTTTTCTGACGAACTCTGAAATCAGAGCTTGCATTCTGAAGATATAAACTATATCTACATAAAATCCAGTACTGTTCTCTGACATCTGAAAGTTAGAAAAAAATGATCATAATACCTACTAAATAGACATTCAATTTGCCTTCTTTACAAAGTAAAACTTTAAAAATGTGAAGTGATGTAATATGAGATTAAATTATCCCCAGTATGATTCGAGAGCTTATTGTAAATAGACCATTAGTTTCAAGGCACACTCTTTTATTATCTAAAATTTACATATTTGCAACAGTTGTTTTTGAGGAAAAAGTTTTATTTATTAACACAAAACAAATAGCTTTTCTAGGAGATGTGAAATAGGTTATATGATTCATACTGTTTAATCATAACATCTCACCACTCAAAATACCAGATCTCTCTATTGCATATCTCCACAGATTGAAAAACAATAATAGTAATAATAAAGAACTAGTCAATGTAGTTCTGTACTAATTTTTAGTTTCAATTGTTGTTACCTGGCACTTTGTCACTTTAGAGGACTACAGCAATGTGAGGTCATGGCTGTATTTATCCATATCCTCCACTATATTACCTTTTCTTTTGCTTGTTTTGAACATGAATAAGGTTAAAACTCTTCTTAAATGGAACAAGCAGGAAAACCGAGAGGATTATAAATTTTAAGACTATAATTAAACATAAAATGATTATGAAAAATGAAATAATTCATAACAGTCTGGGTTTTGTTTTTTGTATTAGTCAGAATTATATTGTTTTTTAATACTGTAGCTACAGATAGATAATTGCAAGGTAAGATTTAACTGCAATAAAAGCATTTTTACCCCAGTACAGTTTGTTAGCAGAGAAAAGTGGCATATTAATGTTCCCTGGTTGGAATATGTAATTCTCCAACCTCATGATTTTCCTTATGTTTTCTTATAACTATTTACAGAAATTTTGGACATTAAGGCATCAGTAACAGATACAAATATATAGTTCATGGTTTTAAAACGCTTAAGCTGCCCTTTTTGGGCATCTAAAAATGTATCTTCTATTAATATTCAGATGTTCAAAAGGCTAATGATATTTTAATCTTGTACGCTAAGAATGGAGTGTTTGGGAGAGAGCTTGATGAGTGAAGAGATTTGAATACAAACCAGCAAATATTGTGCATTTTAATACAATTGAGAACTAGTATTTTAATTGTTCCTTTCTCACTAAAAAATGCATGCCAAAATAACACCTGTTTAATATCTAGCATACAATAAAAAACTCTTTTATGAGCTATATTGGACATATTGTTTTCTTTCAGTTTCTTTTTCTCAAGTTTTAAAAAAATAATTATAATGTAAATAGGAGTTAATATATAATATCACAGTAAACTATTAAGATAAAATGGTTTTTTTGCAATTTTATTTACATCTGTTGCCATTTCAGAAAGCAACTAACTTGCCTTTCTTTTTTAATTTATAACTCTAATATTTAACCTAAATTTAACTTCCCACAGTATTTTTTTCTTTTACTATCCCCAAAGAATTACTCTCTTTGCTATATCTTGGAAAGAAATATTTCAGTTTTATATGTCTGCATAATTTTTTTCTCCATAGGGGCAAAGTATGAAGTCATATTTCATAATTGACATATATGGCATCGTGCACAGGGGAATGACATCAGGAGACTGTACGTGACCTATATCTCCCTAGGAGGAGCATGGCCCAGTAAGGGTGCATTTTTTCTTAAATGACTGCGAGTGACTAGTAGCAAAAGAGACAGGACCTAGAATTACAATATCACAATTGCAAACTCACAGGAGCAACTGGGAATTGTCTACTACTATTCCCACCTTTAACCAGTTGTGCAAACATAATAGGAAATTGCTAAAGACAGTGCTCTGCAATCTGTACAGATAACCAGTAAAAAAAAAAATGAAAGTCTCCCCACTACCATTAATATAGTTACTAATAATATCAAATAATATGTTATTAAAAATAGGTACTGAAAAAGGGTTAATAATTCTTTATTCTAGCTATGATAATGTAATTCACCTAATTTACATAAAGTAAAAAGTGATAAATGGTACAATTCTTATGCCTGGAATAACTCTTCTAAATTACAACTGGAAATTGCAAGCAGTACGTTTACACTAAAACTACTTTCTTTTCAGCTTTATAACTATGAAAGTTACATTAAGATATTGCAAAATAACTTAAGTGAATCTTTATCTTCACCATTAAATTAGGAATGCAGTATATTCTGTATTTGATTAATGTAAAATTTATTTTCTACCTTCAATTTCTTTATTATATCATACAATTGCCAAATAAGCATTTTGGTATAAGGGAATGTCTTATTTTCATTATGAATATTTGTTCTTATTTGAAATATATGAATAGCAAATACACATATTATAGTCTAGTAATGAAAAACAACAAGCAAAATAAGTGTAGCGTTTTTTATAAAGGAGATTAAAATTTACTATAAACATTGGGGGAAAAAAATCTATAGCTCTAAATTTAATCTTTCATTTTATAATCATGTGTTGACCATGCACTATAGATACTGTCCCTCTAGCTCTCCTCACATTGAGGTATATATATAAATATGTCTAAAGCAAAAGCTGCCTAACTGCAGTGACTGTCTTGTTTACTTACTTATTTTTTTTATCTAGACATCATCTATACTCCATATTCATTTTTCATCAAACACTACAACTGCCTACATCTTGGTCATATCTAAAAAGGATATGGCCTAGATAGAAATAGAATTATAATTCTTTCTTTGAGAAGGGATGATCTTCTTTACTCACTAAGAAAAATCATAATATCATAACACTTTACCCTATTATAAATGCACCTTTTTTTCTCCCCAACTATCCATGCATGGATAGTGCACATGCTATCAACAGTATGATTTTCTTTCAATTTACAATCCTGTAAAATTGTTCCTACATTTCTTATTATCTGAGCTGATGGACTAATTAGAAACAGACAAGGTTATATCTAGGTGTGCTGATAAAAAAAATGTTCCTAATTGGCCCTGAGACTGAAGATAATTCAATTACAAATCTTTTCCATTTGATTCATTCTTTTCTTTCTCAGAAAGGATTATGTTGATAGGATTCAGGTAATGGAACTTGGTGGCTTAGGAGAAGCATTAAAACATCCTTCCAGCTCTCAACTAATGTGATTAAATTTTATGAAGTTTGTTTTTCTTCTTAAAATCTTACTGAGGTCAAGTGCTCATGTGATTTCCTTAGAACAGGGTTGAAAATTGGGTGAGTTGAACAGGCGTTACTAATCTCTTAAAATGTGCTCTTTAAAGTCCTAAAAAGATTTGAAATACTCATTTTCCCATACCACAACACCTAATAAGTGGAAATACACAATTATTTTCAATTAAGTCTTCATTACAGACCTTTTTCACTGAAATGCTTCTACATAATACCTTGAGAGTACATGTGTATAGTGATTAGTGGACAGAGAGTGATATAGATAGAGATAGTGATAGATAGAGAGATATATATCAACTTAGTTTTAAACCTTTGTGTTGTTTCTAAACTAAACTTTTTCTGGATAGTTACAAGCCTATAAAAATAAAATGCATTATTTTCCCTTGCTCCCAAGGAAAAGTAAAAGATTTGACATATTTAATTTCATGTAAGCATTTAAAATTTGGCAAAAATATTAAGCAACATGTTGTTTGATATTTCCATTTTTTTGTGTGTGTGCAAAGAGCTTGAATTGCACGGTATCTTCTTTCCCCTTCAAAGATGAAAAAAACAGTGTATGAGGTTACAATGGGAACATTTTAAGATTTAGTATCCAGAAATTAAATGTATCATGAAACGATAGGTAGAGTTTAATGTACACCCTATCAGTGTGGGTCAGTGACCTGGAACATTTTCAGGATTAGTATGAATAGAAAGTATTCTCTTCTATTTTCTCTCCATATAGAAATCTATTTTAGTATCTCCTCAATCAGGTCAAAGGCTCTTTCCAGTGATTCTAAGTAGAACAGAATTTCAGAAATCAAATTACATTAATGAAGAACTTAACACAGAAAATTATAAAAGATGTATGCTGTATTTACATATTAACCTTTATGTATAAATCTATCTATAATTAAACATATCAACAACTATGTTATATATGTCACTTATGAATCTATGCTTGCATTATGTTACAAAGAGTAGATTTTTAAAAAGAAAGAAAAATATATGAGAGATTAATATATAGGTAAAATGCTTAACTGTGTCTACATACATTGTAAATAAATCTGAAAGCAGTATAGATATATTTCACAAGTAGTATTAAGTGTTCGTAGTATTCATAGGGATGCTCAGTCTTCTCATTTATATTATACATACTTTGTATATGATCACTAGAAATTTTATTAAACCAATCATGCCAGGAGCTTGATAATTACCTTTGAGTGAAAAAAGGTACATATCTCAGTGGAATCTCTCTCTTGCCTTAGAGGAAATATTAATTGGAGTCAATTTTCGATTAGATAAAAAAAGGTTGTGAAACTGCCTCATCTGCAAATCTCTTACCCCTATAATGGAGAATGTTCTGTGCAGTGGTCGGCAAACCACGGCTCGCGAGCCACATGCAGCTTTTTGGCCCCTTGAGTGTGGCTCTTCCACAAAATAACACGTGCGGGCGTGCACATACCGGGAATGTTGTGGAGTGAAAGAAGATGTAGTGTCGAGGATTGGGAAAGGTATGCTGAGATGGTTTGGACATATAGAGAGGATGAACGAAAGGAGATGGACGAAACAAGTATACAAGACAAGTGTGGATGGGAGAGTTGGAAGGGGTCAACCTCAGCGAACATACCTCAATCAGATTGAGGACGTTTTTAGCAAAGGCCAGCTTAGGAGTACCCTTGCCACCATGTGGTGATTCACTAGTTAGCTCTGTAGACTACCAGCCTACCAAGTTAGTAAACAGCCTTACACTTAATATATGAGTAGTAAAATAAGAACTTCAACTATATAATTTAAAAGCTGCTTTCTTCAGTTCTTTAATTTCCAAAAATGAGTTGTTATTTTTTCTATTAACTTTCAGAAGATATGAGTGTGTGTGTATGCACACATATATATGCAGGCATACTAACATATATCTGTAGATATATTTATATGTGTATATACACATATCTGCATATCTATATTTATCTATGTATCTACACATATTTAAAAAGTGGCACTATAAATTTATTTATAGTATTACTATAATACTAGAATACTATAATACTATATAGTATTACTATAATACTAATATTACTCATAGTACTAGGTTTTTACAACTTAACAAGATACAGGTAGAAAGGGAACAGCCATTTCAATTTTGACCTTAATTAGATAAACAAATTTAATGCCTTTGCCTACTTGCTAAATTACCTAACTAGCAAAGATAGCTATGGAATTCATAGAAAGAAGAAATAAGTTAACATTTTAAAGCCAAATAAACTACCTAAATATTTAACAAAATTCATGGTTTTCAAATGCTTGTGACTGGTGAGCCCATTTTTTGACTCCCTTAATGTAGACCACATCATATGACTCATCAAACTTTTTGTTTCTTCAAATATACTTTTTTATTAAGTTGAACTTTAACTCCATGAATCTTCCTTAGTATTTACACAATTTAAGCTGAGGCCTCTAGCTGTTGAGAGAGGCATGTTTCTCATTGATGGCTTGCTTTAATGGGCACTGTAGAGAGGATGGACTGGAAGATTGCCCAAATCGCTGTATTTGGCATATAACCAACCATTTGACCACCCCTGTGCTTGCTTTAGATCCCATATTAGTCTTATGCTTCTTGCTTCACAAATCTGTAGAACAGGTGCTCTTCAAAAGAACACATGCTAAGGTAACGAAATTCAGCCCTCACCAAAAACTTGAGGAATTCCTTGAGAAAAATATGCCTAGTGACAGTGTTAATCCTCGGATCACTTCTGAAATCTTTAGTGTCAGTCACATGGATCAAAGAGTTTTCAGAGCATGGATGTTTATTAAAACTTAGCTCTTTATTTCCCTCAGCAGAAAGTTTGTGTGTTATCAGTGTTATTGGTTCTAAAAGAAAAAGAACACCTAAAAGGAATATTTTCATTGTCATATATAGCACAACAAAGAATAAGGTTTAGATCATTTTCTAGGACACATATTTTGCATTCATCTTTCTCATTTTGGCAGTCTGTCTTTACACATTATTGTTTGTTTGCTTGGTGTTCTTGCAGTTTAGTAATAAAATTAATTATCATTTACTTTAAGCAAAATTATAGCTACAAATAGGTATTTAATGACACTTTCTAAGTAAATACAAAGCCAAGGAAACTTTAATAAAACTTTATCCTTTTAGTCACATACACACACTCCCGCCCCTGTAGGGAATGGTCACAGATATGAATTTGTATTCCTCTTGTCTTATGCTTCTTGGTACTAATTTTATTATTTACAGTGTATGTTGTCTTTTAGATAATAAATCATTACTTTGACATCCTGGTTAAATGAATTAGGTGGAAAATAAAATAAATCATGTTTTCTATTGTAAACTGCTAGAATCCCTTCCTCATTTATTGGATGTACCTTTTGTTTGCAGAGCCTGTCACTATTGACCCATTTGCCTCATCCTCGTATTGACTGCTGAGTACATTTTCCTAAACAATTTACTCTATCTCCAAATAATATGCCAGTTAGTCATTGGGCAGCTGTTACTTTTGGGGACTAATGCCTAGAGGTAACTTTCTGCTGGTGATTGGCCTTACTTTTCATTCATAAATACAGGAATCCTATCAGTACCATTTCTCCTTGCTCCGTGAGGTATGCAAGTTTGAAACCCTGATGACATGTGCACTCTTCACTCAGATATTGAGATAGGGGTTATAATGAATGTGTCTGTAATGTAATAAGCCAGAATGCTGTTCTCATCAGAGAATTTTCTTTCTAGTGTTTCTTGGAAAATGTGTGTATTTTTCCAAATTGTGAATCTTGAAGAATTATCAATTGAGAAATTGGGAAAATTAGGAAATGTATTATAATCCTGTGAAAATTAAAACCTAAAAATCAATACAGAGACATTATTGGTTTGAGGGAATCCACTAACATCCAGTTAAAAGGAAGAAACCCTGACATGCAGGGTCAAGTGTTAAGGTGGCTATTTCCTGGAACCAGGATGAGATCACACAGGCCAGAAGGAGCCTAAGTGATCTAATCAGTTAGTGTTGTTTGTGGTTATTGTCATGTTAATAAGTATTTGTTCCTGGCTCTGTGGGCTGCTTACAATGAGTCATTCTTTAAAATAAAATCAACATTAATATGTTTACATGCATTGTATACTTTTACACATATTATGAGTGGTGTTTCAAGAAACAAGAAATTTAGAAGTAAAATAAGTTATTATATTGGCAATTGGCCTGTGTACTACTGCTAAACTAGATAAGAGATACAAATGTTAACATCTGGAGTATTCATCATGGAACAAATATCACTACTTCTAGATAGAAAATTTGGTAATCTGTGTGTTTTAAAATTATTTCCAAGAATGATAACTTGGAAGTATTTAAAATCTGAGTTATTATAGTCAATGTTTTAAATAATGTCTTAAATAATTTGGGGCATATATTTTACATTATCCCCACTTTTATTATCAAACACTGATAGCAGATAGATATAAGTTTTAAATTTCAATTAAATATCTAATTTTGCCCTAACCAGTTTGGCTGGGTGGATAGAGCGCATCGGCCTGCGGAATGAAGGGTCCCAGGTTCCATTCCAGTCAAGGGCACATCCCCACTAGGAGGTGTGCAGGAGGCAACTGATCAATGTTTCTCTCTCATCTATGTTTCTAACTCTATCCTTTTCCCTTCCTCTCCGTAAAAAAATCAAAATATATTTTTTAAAAATATCTAATTTTGTCATAGTGTATTTGTTTACGATAAGCACATTTTTGGTTTTTGTTTCTATTTTATAAAATACTTCTGAAATTTTAGTATAATTAATATCTTGAACACAATTTGAAAATTTATAAGACAATTAAATATATTTTATCACTTAAACCCTTTGCGATACATTTGTGTTCATTATATGTATGGCAAAAAAATAAAACAACACAGCTTGCCACACCAAAGGTAAGTGACTTCTCTAGAACTGTAATTGGGGGTATAATTTAGATCTTTTGGCTTTCAGTCCAGTACTCTTTTTCATGAGATTGTTTTGCTTATCAAAGCAAACTACCCTAGTTTCTTAAAACAGCCTTAAAAATATACATTGTGCCACCATCACTAAAATTACTACAAATAGGATAAGATCAAGTTTTTGATCTTTCACTGCTAAAAAGATACTAACATGGGTCTATAATAAACTACTGCTCATGCAGAAAAAGAAAGGAAGTCAAAATGTGAATTTGTGGTGGCTGCGGTCAATGAAAATGTGGTCCCCTACACTATGATATGCAGTTGGGACCAATAGTTCATTATTATGATAGAAGCATCCTTTTGCTGAATATTAACCAAGTATCATTAGGCAAAAGCAATTGTGGAAGTAGTGGTAAGATGCTCACCTTGGTTAATGATTTGGAAAAAAAAAATCTCTGGGAATTTAAAAGTAGGTGCAGTATATCCGTTTCTTTTATTGACTTTGATGCACTATTTGAAATTGAAACCACTTCAGATGAATAAAAACCAGTCTGTTACAGTGGGATGGGAAAAAAGGCTTGGGTGAGATTTATATTTAAAGTACTCACAGCTGGTAAGTAGTCTAAAACACAATAGTAGTAGACTGGTCTTAGCATCTTTATTTTATTTTTTAGGTTACAAATGTTGGCCTTCACGAGAATGTCTTAAGGTAATAGTCCTGAAATAAAATTATATGATAGTTTTTCCAATTAATATATTTTGATTCTCACAGATTTGTTAGGGGGTCATTATAACAGTGTGGACTTTTTGCCTTGTGATATCTAGCAAGGAAGACTATATAAAGATAAAAAAAATACATAATTTGTGTGACCTTTAATTTTGTAATGAATAAATTGTAATAAACTTAGAGGAATAAATTATATACATAATAAACTTTTGTGTTTCCATATGTGCATTATCTTTAGAGAAACAAATTAAGAAACCTTTTCTTTGTTTCTTCCTACAACTAATTTTTATTTGTTCTAAGTGCAAAATGAAATACACATTTTAGAATAATTTAATCTTGAAATATTAAGCATTGGAAAATATCTTTAAAAAGAAGTCAGAAAACTTGTGTTCTTGGTTTTGCCATTATTAGACAAATATGTATCCTTAGATATTGCCTCATTTTTTAAAAACCAAATCACCTCAACTTTAAAGGTATTTTGTTATTTAAAACCTAGTTTCCTTCTGAAACAAAACCCTGTGCTTATATGGCATATGCTTCCATAAGCACGTTAAAACACTGTATGCTGAGATCAGGTTTGTGGCAATTTTCTAATTGGCTGTATATCAATTTACTGTAAGTATAAGGTAGCAGCTTTCCAAGAATATAATCCCAACATTGCCACCAATTCCCTAAAGTTAAATTTTACATAATTAATTTCAATTTTCAGGCAGAATTAGAACTGTGGACTTGAAAGCCCAGAAATTTAGATAAACATACAAATATATACCTAAATATGTTTCAAGGCACATTCTAGAGATATAGAAAGCCCCTAGGATAATGGAGAATATCAGCAGTTACTTTCTGACTTGCATGATTCTAAAATTTACCATGGAGCATTTAGAAATGGAGGACATTGCTATCCTTCCTTAGTTTCCTTCAGTGGCCAAGGGGCAGCCTTAGTCTTGGAGGCAATCATTGTGGAAGCATAAACTACAACTGCATAATCATAACTATTAATGAAATATGTCATTATTTTCTTATTCTAAAACCTAGAAATTATTTTGTGCTAGATTTTTAAAAATAAATGATAAAAATTACTAATATATGACTTTTAAGAGTTACATGTCAAAGTATAAAATGATTTCACCTTTTTCTTCATTATTTCTATACTGTTCATGTATTCTCTAAAAATTGATTATAAATAAGTTTTCTTCCATTTTGTTTTTAGGTTGTAAATATAATTCAAAGGTAGGCTGCCTGCATTCCCTGAAATTTTCTATCCAGCCTTGTAGACTTTTAACATATGAACATTAGAAATCTTCATGCTGTGTATTGGGGAAGAAAACTAGTGTCCACATGGTTAGAGAGATTTATATTTATTATGCCGAGGTAATAATTTTTAAAAGCTTTTTGACATTCCTCAAACTATGAGGTTCCCCCTCCTCCCAGCTGTGGCTAGAGAAAATAGTTTACAAAATAAAAATTGTGTTTTGTTGTGAATACCCCTTACCTTTTAAAATGAGGCAAGGTATAACCAGAAAAATAATTTACTAGTAAAATATAAGTCCCTACTTGTTTTAGCAAAAAGGTAGAGATGGTTTGACACTGAGAACAAAATATAAAGGATGGGAGAGCACATTCTTCAACAGTATGAAGGGGGAAAAAGTAAATTCTCTTGGGAATGTGGTTCAAAAACACTGCCAACTGCATCTGGTGGTCATATGCCAAATCCTCCCTACAGTGTGAAACATCACTCGAAGTTGATCATGGGCAGTTATTTTGAAATGTTCCCTTGATTCCTAAGTTTTTCTTGTCAATTTACCTTGAACAGACTGCTTGTCTCCTGACCTGACCTTACGCTATATTTAATCGAAAGATACATATTTTACCTAATTTACCTAGTTATAAGACAGCTTTTATCAGCCAGCATGAAAGACATTGTCTTCGTCTTTCAGCTGAATGTGAGCCTAGTGTCAGGAGGGAAAGTACTTTGTGTTTTTTGTCGTTATTGTTTTCTAGTGCGCCACATTCGGCACACATTGAGATAATTCATTCTTTATTTCTCCAATTGGGGACTTAAAAAAAAATCAAGATTATTCTTTGTCTCTTTGCTCCTTTGTTTCCTGGAATTCTTAAGCACCTCTAGAAGAAAAGTGGGTCGCTTGTTAGATTGAGTTGAAGAGCCTTAGGGATCCATTTTTCAAGGAAGTCTATTGGGTCTGCCTCTTCTACCCCTTCAGGCAGTCCAGTAATTCTTACATTGTAGTTCAAGATAGTATCTTAAAACTATTATCCCTCTCTTATAACACTATGTATCTCTCATTATGAACTATTACTTTATCATTAGATGAAGTTTAAGTGTCTGGGAGCATTATTTGGTGTCCTATAATTCCTGTTTTAGAGTCAAGGTTTACTGCTTAATTTTAATTTAAAAAAGAAAAGAAACCAAATACCGAAATAAAAAGTAAGCCTATTGTTACAGATCTAGTATGCCAAACATATTTTTCTCTTCAAATTTGTGTTCTTAAGGAGCGTTCTTGAAATGTTTCACAAAGCTGTGTTTCTGTCCTCTCCACTTACTCTTGCCTCCTACATATTGAAATAATTCCTTTACTAAATATTTTTCTTGACGTTTGGTTTTTCTAAAAACTTCTCTACAGAATAAATTAGACCTATTCATTTGACGTTTAAGTCTTTTAAGTGCCATAATTCAATAGAAGTATTAAGGGTATTATTAATGTGCTGTAACTGATATATCCTTTCGATGACCCCACCTCTCCTTTATCTCTATTTGAGATTTTTAGATACAGGATCACAGAGGTCAAGTACACAACCCTAAGAATCTTTTTATTACCTTTTGTTAAAGATTGCATGATAATGATCTATTTTGACCTATGTGGAATTTTTGCATTAATTAATCTACTTCAAAATAAGGTTGTTTACCTAACAATATAAATGCGCTTTAATTACCCAAATAGAACTACAGTTCGGATCTTTGAATCACAACGGATTAAAACATCATTTCACAGCCAAACAGAAACATGTTCCCAATCACTGAACTTGAATTATTGTTATGTTGCTTGGGGCTTGTATTAAAATCACTGAATAATTGCAATCAGATTATTATAATCAAGTACAGGAACAGTAATTACAGGTTACAGTCACTTTAAGCTGCCCTAGAAGTCCTATATTCTGATCATATGCATATTAAAAGTTTATGTTAGTGATAAAATTAATGAACAGGACTGTAAGCACTTGTCAGTGGGAAAGATGTCACACATCTTACCATATAGGAATTACATTTTCACAACCATGACAACTGTGTGTCTACATTATTTTTTGTTCTTTCATAAATTAGATTATAGAAAAAAATTCAGTTTTTATAAACTAATAATGGTTGTTTTAGTATCCAATTTTAATAAATTTACCCCATCTTCTAATGACGATTAATATTTTGGGTTTCATTATTTGTTTTTTGGGGTTTCATTATTTATTTTATTGATTTAAAAATACAAGGAAAGCTATGTAAATTTGTATATAGAAAAAAATCATATTCCCCAATTAACCCTAATCTTATAAATCCTTAATAAAGGGGAAACTTAAAAAAATTCCTTGATATTAAATCCAGGAAAGAAACATAAAAAGAAAAGCATACAATCTTTTTCAAAAGATATAATCTTGTTTTGAAGAAAAATAAAATGAAAAGGTATTTGATATTTGCTGCAGTAGTGTATTAAAGACAGATATCCATGTGGTGTTAATGTCCTCATTAAAAACCAACCATTTTTAAACTATAATAATCGTGTTCTTTTATTCAAACGATGAATATGGCATATAAGATATGAATTATATTTTGATAATCAGGATCTAAAATTGGAACTTGAAATGGAAAGAACCCTAGAGCCCGAGGGGTCCAATCACAGGGAAATGGGTCCTGCACACATATGCCAACCACCGAATCATCTTATTACACTTTGTGATTCACAATGGAAATGGGGACCAGAGTGAACATACAACCACAGGATATAAGTAGCAAATATATAGCATGTGATTGGGAGGGAAAGTTAGAAGGGAAAGCTAAATTCGTAATAGGTAGGTAACTTCTAGAGAATTTCACTCCAGTTCTTATCCAGATGTATTGCTGAGGATAACTGTATAACACCAAATATAAATAAATAGGAAATGACATTTTGTATGAACAAGATAGGCCCACAGACTAGGAGACAAATCTTGTGCCAAGTTCACAGACTTTCTACAGCCACCATGACAGACAACATAAGCCAGATAAAAGGCCAACCAAACACCCAGATGCTGTGGCTGGAAAATTACAACTGGAGCTCAGCATCTGGGGCTCACAGCTGCCAAGTTCACCCCATGGGTGCTCATGGTACTTGGCTCAGACACTGGGCCAGACAGAAGGGGGTGGGCACCGTCGAACAAGCTGATCACCACAGTGAACAAGAAGAAGATAGAAAGCCAAGTGTATCATAAAAAAGCATGAACCTGACAATATAGTTTCAAATGCATAAAAACCACACTTGAGCATTCCAAACATAATGCTGAGAGCAGGTTTTTCCTCTTTGGTGTAGAGATGATTTAAGAGGCATTAATGGTGGTCCTGTGGTTTTACCTTCTAACCGAGTGAAGGATGTCAGTCATAAAATAAATGATAATCATAATCAGACGATGGATCTCAACTACCTTTACATCTAGTTAAGAATACCTAGGAGGATAGCTTAGCAGAATGAGGAGAGGCATTTGGTATAACAGCCTATATCAATAGGGTAAAAATGCACCAGATCAATATATAAAACAGCATGTAAAATCCAAGACGGCAACAGGGTAATGAAGTGAGCATTACAGCCTCCTCTGGTTTCACCTCAGGTTTCTAAAACTCAATCAATTTATAGCAAACATGCACTGCACTGTTGATTGTGTCCTTAGGAACCTGCTGCAATATAGAAATATGATGGAAGGTTAGGATGAGAAATGTGTGCTCTCATTTTATGTGTCTACAATTACATATTAAACTAGAGGCCTGGTGTATTAAGAATGTAGATTTTAATTATTAATCAAAGAAAAAAAATAAGGGAATATATTTTAAACCAGTACACGTCTTTTTATCATATGTGATCTGATTTCCTTCTTTGATTTAGGGCTTTGTGTTATAGCTTCAGAAATAACTTAGAAATATTACACATTTTTTCCAGAAAATTTCTGTCCAAAAAAGTATATTCTCCCTCATTAATAGTCAGTAAGTAGAATAGGGCATAATGTCATCACTTTTTTAAGTCTCCTAGTTTTAAGAAACTAAGCTATTATCAGTCAAAAATACTAACACCAAGTGATAAGCTCATATTAATATATTTGATTCTAGATCTGAATTTTCACTAGAGAAAAATGCATTCATTAAAATGCTAAATATAATGGGCATTTTGCATATTGTTTGTTCACCTGCAATCTTCTGAAGTTGTTTCTAATGTAATTATGAACCTCAACTTCTAGTTGTTTCAAAGCATAAATTTAAATGATTGCTTAAAAGTACATTAATATATCTGATTAAAATTTTGTAATATTGATATGTGTGTGTAATGAGCGAAACATTGTGTTGCTTAAAATGTATATTCAGACATTTTACTTGGTAATTAAGTTTTTCCATCATACCAGTATTCTAGTTGTAATTTAAATTACAATATTGACAAGATAAAACTCTTCTTATGTGAAGCCAAATTTCTTATACTACTTTGTAATATGCCAGTTTAGACCAATTGTACTCTACAAGAAAAAAGATTATATAGCCAGTTTTCATCCTTGTATCTCAACAGCTTAGCACCATGCCACTGTGCCTGATACATATTAATAACTCCAAAATGTATATGCCATTGACTTATAGTAAAGATAAGAACAATTTTATGTGCCGAACCGGTTTGGCTCAGTGGATAGAGCATCGGCCTGCGGACTCAAGTGTCCCAGGTTCGATTCCGGTCAAGGGCATGTGCCTTGGTTGCGCGCACATCCCCACTGCGGCACGTGCAGAGGGCAGCCGATCGATGTTTCTCTCTCCGGTGCAAAAATTCATGCACCAATGGGTCCCTCAGCCTGGCCTGTGGGATTGGGCCAAAACCGTTCTCCGACATCCCCTGACAAGTCCCGGGTTGTGAGAGGATGCAGGCCAGGCCGAGGGACCCCACCTTTGCAAATTCGGGGCCAGGGAGGGATGCGGGAGGGCTCCAGGGCGTGTCTGGCCTGTCTGGCTCAGTGCTGATCGGCCGGCCCCCATCAGCAAGTTAACCTACCAGTTGGAGCACCTGCCCCTGGTAGTCAGTGCACATCATAGCGACTGGTGGACCAATCAGCTGTCCTCCCCATGATGGTCGGTGCACATCATAGCGAGCGGTTGAGTGGCCTTAGCATAGTGGTCAGCAAACTGCGGCTCGGCAAACTGCGGCTCGCGAGCCACATACAGCTCTTTGGCCTCTTGAGTGTGGCTCTTCCACAAAATACCGACTTCTGCACATGGGCCACGAAGTTTGAATCGCACTGTACGCGCACGCCCACACGTGGTATTTTGTATCATTAGAATCATTAGCATAATATGTTTTGACTAGTTGAATGGATGACCAGACACAGCATATTAGGCTTTTATTATATAGGATATATGTGTTTCCTAAGAATAACAGGCCTCAAATATTGACACTTGCAAAGAGCTTTTGTTTAGTTAGGGTATATCTATTGATGCTTGCTGTATTAAAAATTAAAACTGAAAAAATTTATTTTAAAGTAATGATAAGATCATTAAAAGTTAACAAAATATGTTTGTGTGAAAATAATTACATTTGCCAAAACAAGTAACAGTGAGAAGAGTGGCATTCCATTATATTTTTGCAAATATTTTTAATTTCTTGCTTAATTCTTCAATTAAATTCTTCTATCTGCTTCAGCTTTCAACCTGTTGCAGTATTTTACTTTAAAGTATATTTAAAAATCTGGCTTCACCTATACTTATAGATAGAAAAAAGGACCTATAGAGCCATCTCAAAGTTTCTAAGAGCCTTACACTTACTTAAACCACAAGTTGAGAATATTGCCATAACAAACCTGCATTGTTTCACTAAAATTTATTTAGCCACATTTTATTCTATATTAACTGAATCAAAACTTACAGATTAACTGAAATAATATTTTGTAAGAGTTATGATAAACTGTTTTCAACATAAACTTGTGGCTATAATGATAAATGAGTACTATAAACTTTCATATGCCTATAAAGAATTATGTAAGAAAATATTAAAACAGCTCAGGTTAATGAACAGCAACTATTCTAGGTCTTTAAAGAACCAACCATGAAATAATACCTTCTTTATTGCTATAACATGTGTGTGTGTTGTAGATATCTTTGAGATTCCATTAGTGGGAATATTTCCTCTTAAATCTTAACTGTCACTCACTGTTTTTTATTTAAAAGATTTTATAGTTTGTTTTTTAATCAGAAAGTTTAACATGTGGACTGTGATTATTTTTATCAAAACACTAATTTTTAGGAATTTCCTATATGCCCTAATTACATGTCTTATTTTCTCATCTGTAATAATAAAAGGGTAATATGCTAATTAGACCGGACAGCCGAACGACATTCGGATGAAGCCGGGGCTGCGGGGGCCAAGGCAAGCTGCTACAGCTACTAGGGCTGAGCCCCTTGAATGAATTTCATGCATCGGGCCTCTAGCATATAAATATAACAAAGATCAATTTTATAATAAGTTGTACATAACATCATATTAATTTATTTAAAAATGACCCATTTAGCATTTCTATGCACCAGAGACTATCATAGGTTGTGGAAATAAAACAATAAGGAAGACAAAGTATCAACCTTTGTAAAGATTACATTTTCTAGTGAAAGAAAACAAATAAAATGTTATCAAATAATAAAATGTCACCAAAATTAAATAGCACTTTTCACTCTCTTTTGGTAGATATTAAGAAGTCAATGACACTATTAGAGATAATGTGGATGAAACAGTATTTTAAATGTGGCTGGTAGAAGTGTAAATTGGAAGACAATTTGCTTTTGCCTTGTAAATTTGAACATAATCAGACCTAGTAATTCTATTCCTAGATACATATTCAAAAGAAAGGTCTGAACATTTGCACCAAGAAATATATACAGGAATGTGCACAGCACTACTGTTAAGAATAGCAGAAAATAGGAATCTATCATAGAAAGTTATTTTTGGTGTATTTATATTATGAACTATGACACAGTATAGGAAGGAAATAACTACAGATATCTACAACATAGTTAGATTTTACTTGAACACAAGAAGTGGACCACAGAAGATTATATTGAACATAAAGAACTTCTATAAATTAAAAAAAATATATTTTAAAAATTATTGTTCAAGTATATTGGTGTGTTTAGACAAGAAAATGATAAACAGAATTCAGGATAGTGGCTAGCTAACTCTGAGGAAGCCAGGAAGATGAATAGAGAAAAAGTACCTTAGTGGAACATATCTGTATGTTTTAGATGTAGGGGTTGGATGTTGGGTTCAGGTTGTTCATTATGTCACAAATGAATAAATGAATGGAAGGGAAGAAAGGGAAGGGGATGAGACAAATAAGAAGGAAGGAGGAAAGAAGGGAAGGAGAAATTGGGGAGGGAAATAGGGAGGGAAAGAAAATGATGGAAAATGATGACAATACAAGGACCAAAGGTGGTAGTGTGTTAAAAACCATGATTTATTATTAACCAATTCTGGGCTCCTGAGGTTAGTGTGTGTGTGTGTGTGTGTGTGTGTGAAAAAAGAGAGAGAGAGAGAGAGAGAGAGAGAGGGAGAGAGAGAGAGAGAGGATTTTAGAGTGAAAGAGAGAGAGAGAGAGAGAGAGAGAGAGAGAGAATGAGAAACACATATACACAATTCTTTTTTACAGGTAGTGATAAATAAGTGTAATAAAGAAAAATAAAACAAGATCAGAGAAATATTCTTTAGTACTGTGTATGTATATATGTGTGAATATTTGTATATAAGCAGACAATTTACATGATGAGACAGCTCTGTCATGCATCACTATTCTTATGTTACTGAATAAACAGCATGTAGAATTGATGCTGCCATATCAAACAGTGTATTATGATAAAACAAAAGTTATAAACTTAACAATAAGGGGCAAAGGCAAGTTATACTACATGTTAGCTTGAGTAGCCATGGCCGATTTTTTTCTACTGGAGTATGTGGACTTTTGGGCAATACTGTACATTTACTTTTAAAGTGAATATGTCTGTGAAAAATCATGTTTCCTATAAGGGTGTATTTGAGGCTGTTGTTAAATCATAGGGTGTTTTTGTTGTGGGAATCCTGAGGGAGACCCCAAATGAGTTCAGGAACAGAAATAGATGGTTATTCCTGCAATTTATGTATTATCTTAGAGACACTGTAAACTATGTAGCTAAAGTGGGCTTTTTTGGTTCTGTTTTGTTTTTAATTTTCTTGTGTTAATTGTAAATATGAACAGAGCCAACTTGGCTCTATACCAGTAGTGCATAGGTAATGTATCATCGAATTAATATTTTTTACAACCATGTTTCTATCTCATCTATTTGTATTTCTCTCTTTTTTTACTCTCACTTTCATGGAATTTATTTTACTTTATTCTATTACATCAATCTTATTTCTTGATTATAAAAATATAAATACATAGAAAATAGCCAATAACTGTATTGGTTATTATGTCTACCATAGCAGAAAGCTATTTTTTCCCTCCATCCACTCACTGTGCTAAAGATATTCTTATTTTGTATGTGTTCATGTGTGTATGTGTGGGGACACCCCCCCAAGAGGTGTGACTCAACCAATCAATTAAGGTAATTAAAAATAGAAACTCAGTTGATGTGAAAATTTATCATTTGTCTAGGAGTATATTTGTTCAATATAGATTGTCAATCTGTATAGAAGGAAGAGATAAATACTAACTGTAAATAAAAGCTTAGCTAACATAAACTGAGGAGACATTGTAGTCTTCTCAGCACTATGAAACTAGTATTTTCTACAAAGTGTCTTCCCAGAAAGGCTTAGCAGTCCCAACTATTTTTCCTAAACATAAATAATATAGACACTTCTCAGAAATGATAACAGCAATGTTTTCTACTAAATTTACAACTAATAATCATTATGTAAGTCTGTTTTCTGAAACAGTAAAATAAATTTTACTCCAGTTCACCAGAAAACACATTCTCTATCTCCAAACATTCTTTTAAAAATGATAATAGCAAAACTTCACATTTTAAGAACACTATTATTTTCCTTTTTGGTGCTTTATTCTAAAGAGCTCACATAACTTAAAAAGTTATATTCATGTTTCCCTTCCTTTGATCCCTATGATGGAATGCAGCTACTGCTTATGACAGTGAATAACAATTCCATACAATTCACAAGAAATAACATACCCAATTAAAACTATAAAGAGGCCTTAGAAAGACGGACTTTAATTAGTGAAGCTGGAATGTGGCCAAGCAAAAAAATACCATGAAAAGTGGTCATGACCTCATTTTAACACTCTGTCTTATTCAGAAGACCACATCTAGAGTAGCCCATTGCATCAGGCTGACTTGGGGCACTGATTGATTCAGCACTGAATAAATGGGAACAATGTCACACACTTAATCATCATCTGCATTTATCAAAGCAGTCCAAGACCTTCCTTCACGAACCTCCTCCATCAGTTAACTGCCCTTTGCATGTTCATTCGTGACTCATAAAACACCAGGGCCACCCTCCCTTTCATAACTATTTTTTGATAATATGTGTTATCCAGTACCAAAAAAAAGCACAAAGTTTTATTTATATTTTGAGATCAAAGGCCAAGCAATTTTAATGTAAACTTTAGGTATTCAAAGGCAACCATCTTTAATTTTGAAATAAATACTTTTCTTGGAATACCACAAACTAACAATCACTAGTTCTTCAATCTAGTCATGAAGACTCCTTACTTTTATGTCCACAGAAGGTGGAGTAGCAATGGATAAAAAATAAAACAAGTAAAAGAAAGATAATCAGATTGCACCAATTCTTTTAAACATCATTCAGTGATAATACTATTTGATTTATAGAGGGTTTTCTGAGTTGTTTTTAAATTAAAAGTATACATTGAAATTTATTCTGTATACAATGATCTGTTCTACTAGGGTTTTAAAATATAATATTGATAAGGGTAGCTAGCTAGCTTAATTAGGCAGACAGGAAGGGAGGGGGTCCAGAGAGGATAGAGGCAACTTGGCCTGAACAATTAAAGTAACCATAAGGTAGATCAAAAACAGCTCCAACCTGAACAGATAAGATGGATATGTGAATGACAGAGAAATGCCAGAGGGTAAGCGGGGAGAAAGACATACATTCACAGAGGATAAAGAAAAGTCACAGAATATTGGGAAAAAGTAAACATATTTTCACAGAGGACAGAGGAATGTTGCAAAATAAGGGGAAAGAAAGAGGGGGGCACCTCCGTGGGCTTTGGCCTTTGAAACTGGTACCGATGAGGAAAGCATGGGGGTCCTAGATTCAGGGAAAGGGGTCTCCAGGATATATAATATCTCAAGACCGAGAGAGCAGTGGCCACCTCTTTGGGGGACCCCTCTGTCTCTCCTTAGCCAGGAGAGACAGAATCTTAGAATTAGAAGCTTAGATTTGGTTTTAGAGATGGTATCTGCTTGCAATAAAGTTTTTGTACTTCTCACCTACCACCTTTTGTCCATGGCTTCATTCTTCGAATCCATCTGGACAAGAACCTGGGAAAGAAATCACCCTTGCACCTTGCTCACTGAAAAAATCCCGAATCAATATAATATATGCCACTTTCATTCTAGACATTTCTGCGGAAGAACTAATTTTCTTGTTTGTTTCAGGCATGTTTTCATGACAAGGATTTCAAGGATAGGATATAGAATGCATCCTCAATGACCACCAGCTCTAGCAATTATTTCTGTATTTCTCCATTCAGTAATTGCTCTCTTGTCCCAGTGGAGAAATGGGCTGGTGATATCAATGATGGACATTTATATCCATTGACCTGAATATGTGACTATATTAAAAGTAGCCACACCTCAGCAACAACAAAAGCTTTTCTTATATATAATGTAAAAGTGGCATGAGCTTTACATTTAAATTTCATTGCTCACAAAACAAGGGCACCGATAGCTTTCAAAAATCTGAAACCAACTATATAGACAATGGCTATATAATTGACTTACTGGTTTTTATGTCTATAGAAGATAGCTATATTTTCCCTTTCTCTCCAGAATTATTTCCCCTTCAGGTAATAGCACTGGCTTTTCTGGGTTGTGGAGGTACCAGTCTGTATACCTCCACTCCCATCAAGGATTATGCACTTGACCCAGGCTTGACCAGAAACAATCTGTTTCTAGGGCAGCTTTCTATTTCCTTTGAATGCTGAGCTATGAAACTGTGGTCTTGGGGTTGTAACCCAGTCAGCCCCTGTAATACAATAAGCCTTCAAAAGGTGAAGAGATATAAAAAAAAAAAAAAGAAAAGAAAAAAGGAACCACATATAGTAAAACAGGTATACCAGTTAATAATGCAGATTTTGTAACCAAAGAAAATACAATAATTTCAAGAGAAACATCAAAAGTACTTTATTCAAAGTAATGTCTATCACTAGCTACACATTTCCCCCATCTTTCAGGTAATTTATGGATACCATCCCAATTGAACTTTTCTTGTTTTGAGGCAGACCATTCAGAGACCCAATTTTCCACTTCTTCATACGTTTTGAGTGCTGCTCAGAACGTGCGTGTGCCATCAATCTGAACAAGTGGTAATCTGAAGGAGCAAGGTTTGGTGAATACAGCAGGTGGGATAATACTTCCCAGGCAAGATCTTTTAACATGTCTTTAACTGGTTTTGAAGTGTGTGATGGTGAGTTATCATGAAGCAAAATTACTTTGCCGTGTCTTCTGACACATTCTGGTCATTTCACGATCAAAGTGTGATTCAAACTGATTATCTGTTGTCGTTAACA